>NC_081417.1:98566142-98846142 GCF_949786415.1 Peromyscus eremicus
CACAATTCTAACATGAAAGTATTCAGTACACTATAGCAAATGGTAGATTAGGATGTATATAATTTAAAGTCCCTAAGAACATATGAGTAGGCCAGGCTGGTGGTACATGCCTATATTAACTAACACTCTAGAGGCCAAGATAGGGAGATCAAGGGTTACAGACCCCCCCTGGGCCACGAGAGGCCCTATCTCTAAACAACAACAAAAATAAACAAGATCAAAGAAGTGATGCAAATGTCTTATGCTAAACAATGAGAGCCAAAAGAAGTTTTAAGAACTAAAATGAGTATCATTTAAGGAGTATATGATGACTAATTTTACGTCAACTTGACACAGGCTAGAGTCATCTGGGAGAAGAGAATCCCAATTGAGAAAATGCCCCCGTAAGATCTGGCTATAGGCAAACCTGTAGAGCATTTTCTTAATTAGTGACTGATCAGGAAGGGCCCTGCCCATTGTGGGTGGTGCCATCCCTAGACTGGTGGTCCTGGGTTCTATAAGAAAGCAGGCTGAGCAGGCCATATGAGCAAGTCAGGGGGCAGCACCTCTCCATGGACTCTGCTTCAGTTCCTGCCTCCAGGTTCCTGCCCTGACTTCCTTCAGTGATTGACTATTACCTAGAAGTGTTAGCTGAAATAAAGTCTTTCCTCTGTAAGATGCTCTGGTCATGGGATCTCATGATAGCAGTAGTAACCCTAACTAGGCCATACTCTGTGGTGGTAATGCTGAAGCCTACATCACTCACACAGAATTGGTACCCACATAATCAGAAAAAAACTATTTCAAAAATGCTGGGGATTGAAGTGTGTGTCTAGTGAAGTGTCCTAGTGTCCTAGTGAAGCCCTAACCTTCAGTGTGACAGAGTTTCAAAACAGAGACTATGGGAGATGCTTAAAGGTCAGAAGAGTGAGGCACTCACCATGAGATCAGTGACTCCCAAGAACTGTGTTGTCACCTGAAGACAAGAAGATGAATCTGCACAAGTGGGAAGACAGCGAGGCCTCACCAGAACCCAGCCATGCCGGCACCTTCATCTCAGATGCCCAAGGTTCAGACACCGAGTGAGACAGTACATTTCTGCTGCTTAAGCCATGCAGTACGCTGTATATTACACAACCCAAACTACCAGAGCCAGGCATTTCAAGATATGTAAACAGCAATAAACATGCCCATTCACCCCTTTTAAACCAGCAACCCTACATCTGAGTTTTTAATTGTTTCCAAATAACTCAAACAAACTAGAAATTCAAACATGTGACAACGTTATATATATGAAAACATACATCACTTAAATCTTTTTTAGAGCTGGAGAGATGGCTCAGCCGTTAAAAGCACTTGTTGCTCTTGCAGAAGACCCAGGTTCAACTCCCAGCACCGACACTGCTGCTCACAACTGTCCATAACTCCTGTTCCAGAGGATTCCATGTCCTCTTCTGGCCTCCGTGGGCATTGTACACATGTGGGGCACACATATATACTTGAGCAAAACACTCATACACATAAAAAAAAAAAAGTTTTCAAGTTTTTAAACTAGTAATAGCTTAAATGTCTGACATAGGAGAGGTAGCTAACTACAGTATCCTACTTGATCTAATACTATTTAGTCATTTTAAATTATTACAAAAACCACTCAGGCCAGGCAGTGGTGGTGCACACCTCTAATCCCAGCAGAAGCAGGTGGATCTCTGTTAGTTCGAGGCCAGCCTGGTCTACAGAGTTAGTTCAAGGACAGCCAAGGATACACTGAGAAACCCTATCTCAAAAAAGAACAAAAAACATAACACACACATACAGAGAGAGAGAGACAGACAGACAGACAGACAGACCGACCACTCTGGCTTAAACATGTAGTGAATTACTAACCAAAAGCAACAATCTATAACAAAGTTAATCATGTAAATAACATGGACAAACGTTGAGAATGTTAGCAATAAACAAAATAATTTGCTGGAAAGCATTTTCTTTTATTTAACAATGCAAGAAATAAAATAGTTGCGAATGTTAGGTAGATCCTTACCTGTAATCACATCCTAACTCTTTCATTATAGACCAGTGACGTTTTCCAGACAGTGGCCACTACTCTCAAAGAATTGAGAATGAAATATTGACATTTTATACACAAGAACCATCCATTTCTCATTATAACACTTTTTTATTATATTATTACTTACATAGAGATCGTCTCCAAGGCATCTTCAAAGATGTCCTGGAAAGGAATAGAGACTACAGTGAGTTTCTCAAGAATGAAGGATTTCAAATGTGAACAAGGGAGTCTATGTATGGGGAGTGGGGAGGAAAAGGATGAGCCGGGGCGGAATAACAACTCTCACTGGATGAACTCCACTCCCAGAAATCTCTGTGAATTTGAGTGAGATTTCTTGCTCTCTATTTTTACTGAGATTGAGACTGATAAAAAACACTCAGCCTGCAGTCAGTCACCTGTTTCAAGGGTGTGGCTTGTTGCACTCAGTTGCTTTTACTCCTCGGTCTCAGTCAGCCCAGATGTAGAACATCTGAGTAACAGGACATGCCTGAAGACTTTCTCCGTGACTAGCCACCTTAGCTTCCAGCAGGCCTTCATCTCAGACCTACCCAGCAATCCTCTGATCCTGAGCGAGGCTTCCCACCACCAACACGCCCTTTGCTGCTCGCCAGTGACCTGCTCAGAAGCATCAACATATTCCGTCCTAGTCAGGGTCACTATTGCTGTGATGAAACACCATGGCCAAAGCCACATGGGGAGGAAAGGGTTGGTTTGGCTTACACTTCCATCACTATTCATCATCAAAGGAAGTCAGGATGGAAACTCTCACATAGCAGAAACCTGGAGGCAGGAGCTGACACAGAGGCCCTGAAGGAGTGCTGCTCACTGGCTTGCTCCCCAAGGCTTGCTCGGCCTGCTTTCTTACAAAACCCAGGACTATTAGTACAAGAGTGACCCCACCCACAATGGGCCAGGCCCTCTCCCATCAATCACTAATTAAGAAAATGCCCTGCAGGCTTTCCTACAGCCCAGTATTAGAGAGGCATTTTCTCTCTTGAGGCTCCCTCCTCTCTGATGACTCCAGCTTGTGTCAAGTTGACATAAAACTAACCAGCACATATTCATATATTAATATTCTCCCTCCCTCCCTCCCCCTTTTCTCTCCCCTCTGTCCCATATCTCACATGCACAATACATTCCACACTCACACACACATCCTCACACGGAACTCACACAGCTCCCTCATGGGTGCAACAGTCAAAAGGGAATGCCTCAGCCAGCTCTTGGGATCCCTCCCAGAGCTCGGTCTCAAAGCACCCTTCTCTCCCCCTCCTAGCACCACGGCCATGGCTCAAGCCGCCAGCACCTCTAGAGAGCCACCTCACGGACCTCCCATTCAATCTTCACACAAGAGCCGCCGCCCCTTCCCTCCCTTTTAATGCGCACGCACACACCATCGCCCGCTCTAGACACTTTAGGAGCTTTTACTATATACTGAGCCCGACTCCTTCCCACAGCCTTCAGAGCCCTGCCCACCTGCCTGCCTCGGAGCCACCTCCTCCCACCGGCCCCTTGGGCATTCCGCTTCAGCCCCACATCTTTCTTTTCAGCTCCCATCACTCCTTTCAGCTCAGAAAGTCCTTTCCTCAAGGTTAGGTCTTTGATTACACTAATTAAAGTTACCAAGAATAGCAACTTATAATTTCTCATCATCTGACTTTATTTCGTCCACAATACTTAGAATCTGTAATCATCTTCCTTGTTTACTTGGCCAATAACTAATTGTAAGAAAGAGAAAATATCACCAAAGTGCTCCTTAGATTTAAAGAACCGTGTGCAGGGAGGAGGAAGCACCACCCTGCCTCAAGGTCTGAAACACCAGGGACTGCCAGATGGTGAGCGGTGGCTGTGGGAATCTGAATGAGCTTACCACAAAAGCCTCCTACGAGTTCAATCCCCAGAACCCACAGACAGCATGCGAGAGAAAAGCCCACAAAGCCAGTCTCCGACAGCGTGCCCTGGCATATGCCCCCATGGGCTGGTGCTGCTCATACACACTAAACGCAGGAATCACAGGGCTGCTTTGTTTCAATGATTTAAAAAGATTTGCAATACCATAGGAAAGGGAGGGAGGGTGGAGGAAGTGGGGCTTGTTGAAGTCCCCCAAGAGAAGGCCATGTCCTCCTGGTAAAACATGGCTATTTTTTTGTTTTGCTTTGGTTTTATGCTTTTTAATCAGCTCTGTTTTGTGATTTTGGGCCAAAAGAATGGGACCTGAGTTGTATCTCTAGCCCTGGATGGTGACATGCCATTCTACACTACCCAAAGATCCCGAAGAAATACTATTTCCTCTTCCCTTTAAGAGTTAAGCCATGTGAGCCTGTCAATCACGTGGACAAGAAAAGATCCTTCAGGAAATCTATCCATCACACCTGAAAGATGTTAAAAAGATGAGCATGCTTGGTGCAGTGGGAAGGGGCTTCGACCTGCCTAGGCTCAGTGTGCCGGGCTCTGCTGACTCCCCATGGGAGACCTTGATTTGGGAGATGTGGGGATGTGGAGTGGCTTGGGAAAGAGGGCTAGGGGGTGGGAGGAGGGAGGAGGTGGGATCTGTGGGTGGTATGTGGAGTAGAAAATTTCTTAATAAAGAAAAATGAAAAAAATAAAAATAAAATTTAAAAAAAAAAAGATGAGCATGGAGCTGGAGAGATGCTGAGTTGTCAAAGCTTATGCCACTCTTGCCTAGGGCCTAACTCTGGTTCTCAGCATCTACATCAGGGGGCTCACAGCCACCTGTAACTCCAGCTCCAAGGGATCCAACACCCTCTTTGGGCCTCTGTGAGCACCCTGAACCCATGTGTGCACGCACCCACACAGACACACATATACACATAAATAAAAACAAATGCTGTCTTTAAAGAAGTATTTTTAAGGTGGGAGTAACAACTGTCCCCTAGTGGGATATATACTTTCCAGGCCAGAAGCAGGCCTCGATGCTGCTGCCAACAGAGCTCCACTGCCTGCTAAGCCTGTCTGTTGTCCCAAGCTCTAACTGCAAAGCATAGCTCCCATCTCCTTCCCCGACACCAGCCAAAACCCTCGACCAGCTTGAATGACGAACTTGGCATTCTCACTTTCTGAACACAACTATCCAGCTGCGTACCAACTTCCATTAACGAGCCTGCCAGCTTCTCTGGCCTGGAACTCAACAGGCTTGACTCGCCCCTTACCCACCTTCTCCAGGCCAGCAGCTTGCCTGTCCTGGTGTGTTGTTGGTTTTTGTTTGTTTGTTTGTTTGTTTGTTTGTTTGTTTGTTTGTTTTCCCTCCCAAACGCCATCAAAACTGTTCTCTGGTTTTCTTCTGAGTCATTTTAAATTCTATTATCTAATGTAAGAATATTATTATAATAAGTGCGTTCTAGGCCAGCCAGGACTACACAGCAAAAATCTATCTCAAATATAAAGAAATCAAAGCAAGTCCTTTGTGAACCTGAACTGAACCACACAGCTCTTAATCAGAAGCTGTAAAAGCTAATACTCCAGAGACCGCCTCCAAAGCCGCACTTGTAATTGCCCCAGCTCTGGTGGTGAACAAAATACAGCCTTCTAGAAGTTTCAAAGGCTACAAACTTAACTCTCGATTAGAGCAGACTAAAAGGAAGAAAAGAAAAAGAAAGCAGCACCGTTGGGCCTCTGACTTTTATACGCTTAGGGGAAAAAATGAAAGCTTTCAGTTAATAGAAATAGGCCTCAGGAAAACTGAAGTCACATGTGGTGACAGAGACTTGTAATTCCAGCATTCGAGAGACTGAGGCAGGAGACTGGGCTACAAGACCTTATATCTCAAAACACCACATTGTTTTTTCAAACAAAATTCTGATCATGAAATAGAAACATCGCCTACCTGAAGACCAAGTGTGCCTCGGACATCATGACTGAATATAATTTCACACTCTCTTCTAAAGCAGTCTCCTAGGGCACAGCTCTCCAGTCACTCATCAGGAAAGTGCTCTTGCTACCTATGGACCAAGTTTCACCCGGCTGACCTAAAATGTACTGTGTACGCTCAGAGAGATGAAAAGCCACTGTGTCTGGCTCCGTCTGTCCGTCCGTCTGTCCTTCCTTTTCCTTCAGACAATCCTTTACTACGGTTGTCTGGGCAGACCTGGAACTGTGGCGCTCAAGGGATCTGCCCACCAGACCCACCCTCCAGCCTCCCAGGTGCTGAGACTACAAGCATTTGGCTTAAGGCCTTCGATGATCAAAACTTCATTTTTACAAATAACATAATAATTTTTTTAAATCACAGATGAGAAAGTGAAAATCTGGGGTTATGGTGAAAATGACCATTTTCTATAAATACAGGAACTATATATAGCCAGGCATGGTGGCACATGTATTTAATGCCAGCACTTGGGAGGTAGAAGAAGGTGGATCTTTGTGAATTCAAGGCCAGCCTGGTCTACAAAGTGAGTTCCAGGACAGCCAGAACTGTTACACAGAGAAACCCTGTCTCAAAAAAAAAAAAAAAAAAAAAAAAACCAACAACAACAAAAAAAGAGAGAACTATAAAAAAAAAATCAAATGAGTCCATTTTTACTAAGCAGCTGCTTCATTTTGGTGGGCTGTATTTTATTCAGATGACTCAGTTATCTACTAAAGCAGCCCACACATGATTCATACACAGGGATGTGAGAAAGTCAAAACCACAGACGTGCTTCTCCCTCCGCACACACAGGAAACCATGCTGCCACGTCATCAGCACGGAGCTGGCACTTCACCAACCAGGGAGGAGAATGCTGCCAACGTACAGAAGAGCCTTATCTTAATGGCCAGGAACGCTGGAGAAATGTGCAGAGGTAATTCAGGAGCACACTTGACGACTGTGGCGTGGTCCTAAGGAGCCTGGAGGAAGGTGTGTGTCAAGTGCACCCACACCACACCCTGGTTCGTCGTTCCAGGAAGGGAGGGTCAGACAAACGCCAAGCACACTCCAGTCAGCTGTCTGCCTTCATCCCTGCAAACCCTTTTCACCCATTCCAGTGTTAGCATTTGTAACCTGGGGAGGTAGAGAACACCCCCAATACCTGCAGGAGACACTGCTTAGGAGAATCGGGGTGATCAGAGAGTCAAGGGCAGTCAGTGCCCACTGATGCAATCACAACATGATGGCATGAGTCTCCCACGCGACTCCCTGCCAACTCTGCGCGCACACACACGCGCACACACACACACACACACACACACCCAGCAGAAAGCACTCCTGCAAGTTTGTACAGGGCTCCGTGGAAAGTCTATGGGTCACATGCTCAGTCAGTCATGTGCTCTAACGTCTGAGGGGCAAGTGTGTCTCTGAGCACTATCACTATACGTAAATATGCATTAGTGACTTAATTACACTGCCAGCCCAGGAGGGTGGAAAACACAACTTAGGCTTGGGAGGTAGACCTGTCTGGGTGTGGACCTTGATTCTACCCTTGACCTCAAGCAAGCCTAGCCCCTTTAGTCTTCCATTTCCTCATGCTATGACAGGAATTGCAACCCGCTCCCAGAAGTTCTGTAAGGATTTTGGTGACACAATACATACAGAAAACAGGCCTAACTCACAACAGGGTCCATCAATACAGCCGCAGGGGCTATCCATCCTCAGAAACAAGATCAGCCAGCTGACTCCTGAAGACAGAGCTAGAAGCCCTCACCATACCTAACTCTTCTTCATACCCAAGATTCTGAGCCTCTGCCCGAAAGGAGGAGAATAATCAGACGAGGGTAGATTTGCAGCGAAGAGATACTCCCGAATGTTAACCACAAGCTCTTTTCCCTTCTCAAGCGCCTTCGCCTCAGAGCCTCTCACATGCGTCCCCTTCTCATACAGCTGACTTCCCAGCATGGAAAGCAGAACTCGTGGGCACAGACTCACAGGACCTCAGCGCCCCAGGGAGCAGTGTGACCTTGGCCAACATACACAACCTTTGAGGATCCAGTCTCAAGAGTAAAGCAGAGGCTCCCAGAACCACCTCTGGGTGCAGTCATCTGCCCACCAGACATGCTGACAAACCTCAGTGAGGACTGGCTACTGTGATGCACTCACACACGGAGCACTGGGCTTCCGGAGTGTGCGAGCACTCACCAACCTGGTCCTCCACAGCCAAGGAAGCAGCTCACAGAGAGATTCTGTGGAATTTTCAACAAGCCCAGGGAAGTGATGAGATCACAAACCAACCACCAGATGTCGCTCTCATGAAAAGATTGGGCTAGCGTGGCCTTCGCTTCCATTGCCCACAGATGAATGTGTTTTTAAAAATGCAAGTTATAAGGAGATGCTGCAGCTTAAGGGAGAAGATCTAAAGGCAGTACTTTTACTCACTCACACTGGGACACTCCTTTAATCCCAGCACTGGGGAGGCAGAGGTGGGCGGATCTCTGCAGTTCAAGGCCAGCCTGTTCTACACAGTAAGATTCAGGACAACCAGGGCTACACAGAGAAACCCTATGGGGGGAGACACCTCTAAATTGCCATAACAGAGCACATATAGTGACTCCACAGGGGGATGAGTATGTATGAATATAAAATGTGCACTACATTTAGGAGGGGGTGTGATCAAGATCCGTAATGCAAATGTATGAAATTGTCAAAGAATACATAAGATATTCTAAAAGATGTACACTGCAGTGTACAGAATATAATAAAGTTCATTTGCAAAAGGTAAGTCTTTTACAATTGTGTATACTGAATTTATTTAACCTAGATGAGCAAATTATTTCACTTTCATTGATATTACTTGGCTAGTATTTTTATGATTGTAAAATCAACCTTGCAAATCACTTGTTATATCAACACCCTTGCCTTCCAGTGCTAACCAATACCTTATCTACACAATTCATAGAACAGCTAGGGCCTACTAAGGGGAAAAGGGGGCAGGGGAATAATTTTACATAAGAGACCAAGAGCAAGCAGAACCAAGACTTAGTGTTTTAAACTATCTGATTGTGTAACTATCACTAATGGAAGTGTTTTTCAACGAAAAGGAACAGAGTTCATACCACAATACTGTTTCTTCAACTTCCCACTATTAAAATATAGCTCAGTGGGTAAAGGTGATCGCTGCCAAGACTGATGAGTTCAGTTCCCAGGCCCCACATGGCAGGGAGACTCCTGTAATTTGTCCTCCTACCTCCATACTCAGGCCATGGCATGAAGGTGCCCACATGTGCATGCATATGTAAACACACACACACAATAAAAAAATAAAAATATTCATGCACATGGATCCCTCTGTTAACAGTCTTGGGGGGAAAAACAGATCACATGATCTTTCATAGATAAACTATGGTACAATTATTTCACTCAATTTTCTTCAGTTGTTACATAAAAAATAAGAGTGGATCTATTTCTAAGGCATATTATGTGAAAAAAATCACAGTCCTCGAAGAGATGCATGGCCTAGTATCCCATTTATACTAATAAGGTACCCTGTGAGTTATGCCAATCAATAATAATCAGTTATAAAAGACACAGCGGGTTCCTTCAGAGGTAGGAGGAAAAGAATGGTAAAGAGGAAGATCGTGTTAGCTTCTGAGTGATTTAACACTTTTTAGCAAGAATGCCTGTGTGTCTCTCAACAAAGCATGAGTAATCTGAGCATCATAAAAGGGGAAACTGTTCCTTTAAGAAGCAGATCCAGCACACCAGGAGAAAACAGGGCACAGTAAGGCCAGAGGACACTTCCACTCACCCTGTTCCGTTTCACTCTGGCAACTTTTTAAAAAAATACTGTGGGGGCCCAGCACCCACATTTATTTACCCCAGGGACTCCTGAGGAATGAGGGATAAGAGACTTAGGTAGAAATAAAGAGGGGAGAGAAACGCAGGATATCCACTGGCCCAGAACTTTATTCCCAAGGGCTATTTATATCAATGTCAATGGGAAATCCAGTCTCAAAAAAATAAAACCAAGCAAGCCTTAGCCATAGGCCAAGCTTTCATAATTAATAAGACTCTATGTCATTATTTGGGAGCTGGCAGCCCAAAAACCAATCCGATTACACGTTTACTTCTTACGCAGCCCAGTTCTGTAAATTAGACCACTTCATACCACTGCCCAGGTTACCACGTGTCAGACGACCCAATGGCATGGTCACAGCACTCTTATATCCTGCAGCACAGGCTCCGGACTAGTCAGGTAGTGCACTCAGCTGCCCTCTCTCTTCTGCCTTAGTTAATCTGGAATTTGTATACCATTATCTTTCATAACACTGACAATCTCTTTTTCTTCTCTCCTCTTTTCTTCACAGCCTTCATCACTGGAGTTCTGACAGATCTCTGTGAGTAGAGTAAGGTACTAACTCACTGCAGAAGGGTTCCACACCTTCTCAGGGTGTTTGATCTGCAATGCCTGCCCCTCCAGTGGTGGTCATTTGAATCACCTAACACAGCAGCCCATTTCTCCACTGTACCGTGACTAGTTTTGCTTGGCAGTTACTAAGAAGTTTACGGTGAGGGTCAGCAAGACAGCGCAGCAAGCCGGATGGTGGTGGCGCACGCCTTTAATCCCAGCACTCGAGAGGCAGAGGCAGGCGGATCTTTGTGAGTTCAAGGCCAGCCTGGTCTACAAAGTGAGTTCCTGGATAGCCAGAGTGGTTACACAGAGAAACCCTGTCTCAAACAAACAAACAAACAAAGGCAGTGCAACAGAAGAGCGCTTGCCCACACACCTGCAGCTCTGAGTTCAGTTCCTGGAGTCCACACGATGAAAGGACAGAACTGACTCCACGAGCTTTCTTCTGACTCCCACGCATATACACACAACGACTTAATGGATTAACTAACGTAAGAGAAAGTTTGCTGGGAGAAGAGCGTGTAAGCTCACACCACCACCTTACTCCTTGCCCAGGTGTGCCCCTGGACTCAGCACCTAGGACAGTGCCGACCTGACCTGGCCCCTGAAGCGCAAGCGACCATCAGCAATCTAACACTGAACACTGCGTCCAGCCTGTTTCAACCCTCCGGCTCCCCTACACAGCTAGCTATTGTTTACCTCCCATCCCATCGGCATGGACTCAAAGATCCCCACTGTTTTCAATGCTCTACAATATACCTACTGCTCTTAACCACTGTGGTGCTCAAATTGTCCCAAATGTGGTCCAGGTAACTTATAAATTCTCACAAACTTCCCTCTTGAGAAAATTCTAATGCTTAGTTCTTGCTCGCCGTAAGAATTCCTATGTCAGAATTCTTAATCTGGGAATCTAAGGTCTATCTGAACTTTAGATTATTTTCCCAATTGTCCACCGTACACTGCGGTACAGAGCCATTGACTCCTATATGACACACCAATGTAGACCCCCAATGGACTCTTTGACCATGTGTTTGGTTTGCTGCCGTCTGAAGTTGACTTCGTCACAAGCCATTAGTTAATCTCTCAACTCCTCTAAACGCCTTCGTGTGGATTAGGTTCCACGTGCTAAAATATGCCTGCACATACAGGGCACAGTGGCACACACCTGTAATCCCAGACTCTGAGGGGGCTGGGGGGTGTTGGGGGAAGGAGAACCTAAGTGTCTAGGCTAGCCGGGGCTGGATAGTGAAAACACAGGTTCCTTCTTTCTGACAGGATACACTGGCCATCTAGAGGACCGGGGCCATCTTTCTCCCCTTGCTTTTCCTGCTGTCCAGCAGAGGTGAGAACAGGCTATGTCAACAGCATTGTCTGGGCGTGTACTCTAGCTCACTGTTGAGTGCCATAAAGGCACTCCAGTCATGGATTTTGTCTTAAATGTCCCCAGAGGTTCACACGTTGCAGGCTCGGTCCTTGATGATAGTGTTGCTAATATAAAGTACTACTGGGCTATGGTGGAGCCTGTAAGAGGTGGAGCCTAGTGGAGGAAAGTCACATCATAGGGAGCATTCCTTGGTAGGTGATGTTGGGACCTGCCTGCCCCACCCCCTCTCTTCCTGGTCACCCTGAGATCAGCAGCTCAGTCCACCACATCTCCCCACTAGAATGTCCCGTCTTGCCTGGGGCCCAAAAAGCAATGGAGCTAGCTAGCTGGCCTGGGATTGAAACCAAAGTAAACATGTCCTCCTTTAACAGTTTATTGCAGCTATCTTGTCCCAGTAACGGAAAGCTAACAAACACAGTCCCAAAATCTAAGCCCATAGCACCAGGTCTTCCCCATGTGGGTCATTTCTAGATAGGACTGGGATGACTCATGAACAGGAGCCTAGATCAAACACTCCTGGAGTCTTTCCAAATACTTCATTTCCTCCTTTAACTGCCTACAGCAACCGCTGTTTCCTGCAGTGAAAATCAGACAGAAGAGACAGATTACAGAAAGGATATAAACAACAAGATCGCGCAGATAATGACCACAGCTAAGAGAGAACAGAAATGCTATGCAGAAAAGACCTAGCTGACGTGAAGCTAGGGACCAAGCAGAGCCTCTGCCTGAGTTAGGGTTATCACTGCTGTGATGAAACACTGTAGCATGAATCTTAAAAGGTCTTATAACAAAAAACCCAGAGCCAGATATCGGGATGAAAGCTGAAAGATCAGAACAGCCAGCCACTAGCTTCCCTCTACAAAATCCTCAGCCTCAAGAGAGCGAGTTCCTGTTTCCTCACACCTCATATACCTTTCTGTGTCCTGCCATATTACTTCCCGGGATTAAAGGTGTGTGTCACCACTGCCTGGTTCTGTTTCTTATGTAGCCCAGTGCAGCCTTGAACTCACAGAGATCCAGACAGATCTCTGGCTCCCGAGTGATAGGATTAAAGGTGTGAGCCACCACTGCCTAACCTCTATGTCTAATTTAGAAGCTGACTCTGTCCTCGGATCCCTAGGCAAGCTTTATTGGGGTACACAATATATCGCCACAAAACATCATCACCAAAAGGCAAGCTGGAGAGGAAAGGTTTACTTGTTTTACACATCTACATTATAGTCCATTGCTGTGGGATGTTCTGTATGTCAAATGTGTTGCTAATTAGTCAATAAATAAAACACTGATTGGCCATTGGCTAGGCAGGAAGTGTAGGCGGGACAAGGAGGAGAATAAAGCTGGGAAGTGGAAGGCTGAGTCAGAGAGACACCGCCAGCCGCCACGATGACAAACAGCATGTGAAGATGCCGGTAAGCCACGAGCCACGTGGCAAGGTATAGATTTATGGAAATGGATTAATTTAAGCTATAAGAACAGTTAGCAAGAAGCCTGCCATGGCCATACAGTTTGTAACCAATATAAGTCTCTGTGTTTACTTGGTCGGGTCTGAGTGGCTGTGGGACTGGCAGGTGAGAGAGATTTGTCCTGACTGTGGGCCAGGCAGGAAAACTCTAGCAACAGTCCATCATTGAAGGAAGCCAGGACAGGAACTCCAAACAGAGCAAGAGCTGCTGCAGAGGCCATGGAGGGGTGCTGTTTACTGGCTTGCTCCCCATGGCTTCCTTACTCAGCTTGCTTTTTTTTTCATAGAACCCAGGGCCACTAGGCCAAGGTTGGCCCCACTGAAATGAAGTAGGCCTTCAATCACGAATTAAGAAAATACCAAGCCGGGGCAGTGGTGGCACATGCCTTTAATCCCAGCACTCAGGAGGCAGAGGCAGGTGGATCTCTGTGAGTTTGAGGCCAGCCTGGGCTACAGAGTGAGTTCCAGGAAAGTCACCAAAACTAACTACACAGAGAAACCCTGTCTCAAAAAAAAAAAAAGAAAGAAAGAAAGAAAGAAAGAAAGAAAGAAAGAAAGAAAGAAAGAAAGAAAGAAAGAAAGAAATGCAGAAAAAAAGAAAGAAAGAGAATGTCCTACAGCCTTGTCTACAGTCCGATCTTATGGAAACATTTCCTCAATCAGGCTCCCTCCTCTCTGATGACTCTAGCTTGTGTCATGTTGACATTAAACTAGCCAGCACAGCCTCTTTGGAAATTTGACCTCTGTGGTGAGGATGGAAAGTTCAGGAATGGTCATGGCTGAGTCAGCTAGGCCAGGCAGCCTCACGCAAGAGCAGTGTGGTAGGGAATAGCGTGGCACATCCCAGAACCTGAATGGGAGGGAGCTGGGCTGTCCGAGGAAAAGAGGCAGAGGAGGGCAGCAGACAGGCGGAGGAAGAAGACTAGGACTATTCTGGTCGCAAGGAGCACGGTTCTTCTAATGACTACAGACAGTCACTCAAAGTCTATACACTGGGAGGAAACATGTAATCAGTGTCTGAAAATGACAGGTGGGGACACACAGTGAGAGCAGATCACAGAGGGCAAAGAAGGGTGCGGCCATGTGAGAGCGTGGTCCAGGACTGAGGAGTGGGAACGTCGGCAAAGAGGAGCAGAGCACAGTCACGCTACAGACTGCACAGCAGCGGCCGATGGTGGAGAAAGGGTAAACTGAGAGGCGGAGAGGGAGGATGAAGGCCGGTGCCAGGCGCCCTTTGGGTGTGCGGTGCTATCTGAACCCAGCTGTTTGCTCCAGAAGGGTCAGAGGAGGATGACAGGGTTCCGAAGGCCTCGGCTGAGGGCGAGCGAGGGCTCTGTGGTCTTCACCTCCAGATTCACATCTAACCTACTGTCATGTGATAAACAGACTAATCCTCATGTGGACTGGGCTTGTGTACTTTCAAATGGAAGGCTTCTCCAATTTTCTCTACTGACCACCCCTTTTTGCCCAAGAAATTTTTATGTAACACCAGATATACAGGCATACAAAATAGGAATATAAATCAAACATTGATTAATAATAAATTATAAAAAAAACACTTAAAGACAACTCTTTTTTTTAAGATTTATTTATTTATTATGTACACAGTGTTCTGCCTGCATGTATCCCTGCAGGCCAGAAGAGGGAAACAGATCTCATTATGGATGGTTGTGAGCCACCATGTGGTTGCTGGGAATTGAACTCAGGACCTCTGGAAGAGCAACCAGTGCTCTTAACCACTGAGCCATCTCTCCAGCCCTTAAAGATAACTCTTTAGCATACATTAATTTTACTATTAATTAAAGACGAAGGGGCTGGAGAGATGTGTCAGTGGTTAAGAGAACCTGTTGCTCTTGCAGAGGACCCAAGTTCGATACCCAGCACCCACATGGTTTAACATCTTTAACTCCAGTTCCAGGGGAACTGATGCTCTTCTGAACCAGGCATACATGATGCACAGACATACATTCAAATAAAACACTTATACACATAAAAAAATATTTTAAAAAGCATACAAAAAAGGAAAGAATGATGAAAGCAAAGTTGCATACTAATGAAAAGGATGTGCTTATTTCTCTATGAGGAATTAAGTCTTGGCTGAATATTTGATATTGTAGGACACTGAACATCTTCAGCATTTTTCAGAGTTGAATATTTTGATTTTTATAACAGTCAATGCTAAGAATACCACATAAAAATACAGTATAAAACAACAAAAATGTGTTTAGGCCATCTCAGAAATATTTGTAAATTCTGTCCTAATTCCAAACCAAAATTCATTAAACATTTTTTAATGAAACTCAAGCCAGTAACTCATATATCAATCCTTTTTTTTTTTTTGGTTTTTCGAGACAGGGTTTCTCTGTGTGCTTTAGAGCCTGTCCTGGAACTCACTCTGTAGCCCAGGCTGGCCTTGAACTCACAAAGATCTGCCTGCCTCTGCCTCCCGAGTGCTGGGATTAAAGGCGTGCGCCACCACCGCCCAGCTCACTAAGTAATTTTATTGTTTGAGAATTTTTAACCTATGTATGTGTTTTAGTCAAACCCATTTGTCATTCTATCCCTTCCAATCCCTCGACTGTCCCACCACTACTTTTATTTCCCAATTTAATGTGCTCTTTTTGCCCCCCCCAGTCCAGAAAGTATCTGTTTATTCTTCAGTCTCAGACTGGAACAGTTGACTGGCACATGTCTGTCACCACTTCGGCACTTCTGAAGTATATATTTTACAGACTGACCCTAAATGTCTTTGTTGGCACTTGGTTCAGACTGTAGACTTGGTTAGAATTACTAGATGGTCTATTTGTTGGTGGTTGTATCTGAGGTTTGTCCAGATGCACCTCATTTTGATCATTGGTTAGGGCGTCTTTTTTTCCCCCTACTCTTTACTCAGTAGTTTTCCTTTTTTCATTAATTTGTAGGAAGATGCTTTGAAATCCTCAAGCATTCTCTTCCTAGTAATATCAATTCTTAAACTCAAACATCCTAATAAGTACAACCCAAAGCAAACTATCTTCATACTTGGGCTGAAGAATGATGGGAGGAAATAGTAAAGTCTATTTTCCATGATTCTACCTTGAAAAGTCATGAGAAATAGTCCATGTAATGTGACTGATAGGAAATAAGCAAGTGGCTGGACATCTGAATGGTCAAGCAAAGTCTCCAGGGCTAAAGCACAGTCACGCTCATTCATGAATGTTCCACACCTCCCCGAGGAGGCAAACTGCGAACCCCACCTCATTTAGCTCTGAGTCAGGAAACTGGCTCAGGGTGTCTTTCCCTTGCTTCCCTGGCTTGAGCTATGTCATGTGATAAAACACTTACAAACCAACTCGAGGAAGGAAAGGGCTTGTTTTAGCTTAGAGGTTATAGTCCATCACTGAGAGAAGTCATGGCAAGAACAGAAGCAGAGACCATGGAGGGGTGCTGATCACTGGCTTGCTCATCATGGCTTGCTCAGCCTGCTTTCTTATACAACTCAGAACCACCTGCCCAGGGATGGCACTGCCCACAGTGGGCTGGACCCTCCCATTTCAATCATTAATCAAGAAAGATTAATGTTAATCAAGAACTTGCTTTGTAAACCAGGCTGGCCTTGAACTCAGAAAGATCCACCTGCCTTTGCCTCCTGAGTGCTGGGATTAAAGGCATTCGCCGCCACCACCCAGCTTTACACATTATTTGTTTTTGTTTGGTTTGGTTTGGTGGCATTTTCTTAACTGAAGTTTGCTTTCCAGGTGATCTTAACTGGTCAAAGTGACTAAAATTAACCAGCATAAGCCAGTTCTTCGAAAGGACTTTTTGTTTGGTTTGGTTTTTCAAGGCAGGGTTTCTATGTGTAGCTTTGGAGCCTGTCCTGGAATTTGGTCTGTAGACCAGGCTGTCCTCAAACTCACAGAGATCCACCTGCCTCTGCCTCCCGGGTGCTGGGATTGAAGGCATGCAGTGCAGCTCCAATACCACCACCCCATCCACCCACCCACCCCCCAGGCTCAAAAGGACTTTTACCTACTGTTTGGATCTAAAAACAAAAATCATTCCTATTCAAAGTACATTTTAACATTACTATCAGCAAATGAATATGCAAAGCCACCACAGTCAACGTGGCAGGCGGCAGTACTGGAAACAATACTGCTAACTATCGCACTCTACAAAATCCTTACCATATGAACGCATTTATAAGAAGCAAGACCAATACCTAGTTACTACCCATGAGTGCAGTCAAGTATGTGAATATGCTAGACACCGACTGACAGAGGAGCTAGCACACAGCAACCTGAGATGAGCACTAGGGTTCCCAGTGATCTGATGAGAACACCGAGGGACCCAAAGAGCAGAGGCAAAGACCTGGGATCACTCAGCCAACAGCAGAATCCCACCCGTGTTCTTTCCTCCCGCCCACATGCCTTGCTTGAAACAGAACAAATCTGAAATCCGGATGATTCTGTTTGACTCTCTATCCTCCTTGACACTAGCCGCTAGGACAGTCCAGTTTTCTAAACAGGCCAGGGCCTAAAAGTGTGAGTGTTTCCTTCCAAGTGAAATCTAAACATGCTGGCTAAGCAGCAGCTGCCTCAGGGAATGAAGCAGAACTAGAAAATTAGAGGGTGAACAATATCCTCATCACCTATATGTCTGTCTTCTTGAAAACAGAACACATTTGTACTGCAGTAACTCACGAAGCCCTCAAGCATCCTGGTGATGTCACAGTATCTGTGCTGGCCCAACCTGATCCAAATGCACCCCAGATCTCCAGTCTGCTTTGTTCTCCGCATACGAAACAGTTTCAATATACCTGGGATTTTTAACTTTTTCTAATCATTTTAAGTGTTAAAAATAAACTGAGATAAGAAGAAATGGAGGTACAGAAATGCTAAGTGGAATTGAGGTGACAGTTACACAACTCTAAATTTACTAAAAGACAAAACCCTGAACACATACAAAAGGAGTGAGCCACAGCTCACTCGCCCAGCATGACTGAGAAGTCAGATTAGATTCCTAGCACTGTGTGGAGGGAGGGAAGGAGTAAGCTTTACAATGCGTAAATCACAGCTCAATAAAGCTAGATGGCTGGCCGCTTTGCTTGCTTGCTGGTTTGTTCTCAAGACAGGGTCTCATGTACGCCAAGCTGTCCTTGAACTGTCTACGTAGCTGAGGAGGACTGTCAACTCTTGACCCTCCATCTCCTCCTCAAGTGCAGAGGGTAAAGGCATGCCTGGGAAACCGGAAGTAGGGTGGGAATGTCTGTACTGAGATGACGCAAATGGTCATGAGGTGTTGGGGTTTGGATGTGAAATGTCTCCCACAGTCTGGCTGCTGAGCATTAGGAAGTGTTTGGATCTTAACCCTAATCAGTGGGTTAATCCGTTACGGAGTCATATGAAGAAGACATTACCAGGAGGTGGTAAAGACCAGAAGGTAGGACCTGGTTAGAGGAAGTAGTTGTCTGGGAGCTAGCTCCTGTCCTAGACCCTCTTTTACCTCTTCTCTGCAACACTTTCCCACAGCCATAACATGCTGCCTCACGAGGCCCAGAGACCCAAAGCCACATGACAGAGAACAGGCCTCTCAAACAGTGAGCCAAAGCAAACCTCCCTTAAACTCTTTGTCAGGCATTTTGAGCCAAAGCAAACCTCCCTTAAACTCTTTGTCAGGCATTTTCTTCATCACAGCAACAGAAAAGTCTGACTCAGGAGGGCACCTCTCTCTCCAGGCAGAGAAGACACACCCTGCTGTTCGGAACTGCTAAGTTCTTCTAAGGGGAAGAAAGGCCACAGTTCCTGCTGAACCCCAGGACACATCCCATCCTGGTTGGATGCCACAACAAATGGGCCAAGAGAGACTTCTCTTCTGAGGCAGCCAGGACTGCTGAACAGCTGGAGAGCCAGCAGAGGAAGCTGTGGGAGTGCTAGCACCGGAAGGGCTTGACCCTGATCAAAGACTTGACTAGCCTGTGTGGAAGTGAGGAAGGACCACACTTGGGGCAAGAGACAAGGAACAATAAGACTCTGAAATGGCTAATGCACAAAGCCCACCTGAGTAACCCAAGTACCTAGGACTCACCCCAAACCTACTGAGTAAGAATCAATGGTGAGAGCCGGGCGGTGGTGGCGCACGCCTTTAATCCCAGCACTCAGGAGGCAGAGGCAGGCGGATCTCTGTGAGCTCGAGGCCAACCTGGTCTACAAAGTGAGATCCAGGACAGCCAGGACTGTTACACAAAGAAACCCTGTCTCAAAAACAAAACAAAGCAAAAACCTACTGATGTGAAAACTCAGGGATAGCCATCTTAACAAGCCCCCTGCTCCCCAGCAAGGAGATTTTTGTGCAGATTCAAGTGTGGGAACCACTGAGCCACTGTGAGGAAATGACCATGATTTACCTCAAAGGCAACAAGAAGCCCAGACAAGACTTTAAAAGGCAAGGTGAGAATGGACTTGGTGCATTGCTTTGGGGCAGAGCAAGAGTCCAGAATGCCGTCCAGTGCCCAGGAGTCCTTACATGTCACTTCCTTTACCCTTTCACCTTATACTGTAACTACCACTGATTAAGATGGTCCTCCAGAGTCCACACACTGGACTTTACTGTATTCTTTACTGCAACTGCCTTGAGAGGTAGGAACTTCAGGAAGTGATTACAACATGAGGACTGTGGTGATATGAATGAGAATGGCCCCCATTACTGAATGCTTGGTGGTCAGTTAGTGGAAATCTTTGGGAAGGATTAGGAGGTGTGGCCTTGTTGGAGCAAGTCTATCATTGAGGTTTCAAAAACCCATGCCTGGCCCAGTCTCTCTCTCTCTCTCCCCCCCTCTCCCTCTCTCCACCTGCTGCCTACAGATCAGGATGTAAACCTCCCCATTACTGTTCCCGTGCCATGCCTTGTCTACTTCCCACCATGATGATCATGGACTGTAGCTGGAGTTTTCCTGTGTCCACCCAGCTCCTGCAGCTGCTCAGACCCAAGTAAACACACAGAGACTTATATTATTTATAAACTATATGGCCATGGCAGGCTTTTTGCTATCTAGCTCTTATCTCTTAAATTAACCCATTTCTATTAATCTATAAGTTGTCACGTAGCTTGTGGTTTACCAGTACTTTTACATCTTGCTTCCTCTGTGTCTGGCTGGTGACTACTGACTCAGCCTTCCTGTTCCCAGAATTCTCTTCTCTGCTTGTCCAGCCTATACTATACTTCCTGCCTGGCTACTGGCCAATCAGTGTTTTATTTATCAACCAAATCAGAGCAACACATTCACAGCATACAGAGCAATATCCACAACAATAGACTAACCCTCTAAACCTATTGGTAAGCCTATAACATGAAATCTAATAGGTCTTTTAATAAAAAACCCAGAGAGACAAAGCAACAAGCCACTGCCACATCTCACCTCGACAACTCAACAAATCCTCTGACTGAATGTCTCTGAGTCCTCAGCCGAAAAGGGTCCAGGTGAAAAGAAAGGTTTAGTACCTGTCTCCTCATGCCTTATATACCTTTTTCTGCCCGGCCATATCACTTCTTTCCTAGTGCTGGGATTAAAGGCGTGTGACTCCCAAATACTGGTAGCAAAGGTGTGTGCCATCACTGCCTGGCTGTTTCTCTCCTAGACTGAATCAATCTCATGTAGTCCAGGGTAGCTTTGAACTCACAGAGATCCAGACGGATCTCTGCCTCCCGAGTGCAAGGATTAAAGGTGTGTGCCACCACTGCCTGGCATCTATATTTAACCTAGTGGCTTGTTCTGTTCTCTGATCTTCAGGCAAATTTTATTAGGGTACACAATCTATCACCACACAAGCCCCCAATTAAACGATGCTTCCTTTTAGAAGTTGCCTTGGTCATGGTGTCTCTTTCCAGCAATGGAACACTAAGACAAGGACAAAATCCTCACAAATGGGTTAATATCAACTACTGTGGGAGAGGGTTGCTTACTGGCAGGAATGGTTAGTAATTGTAAGTGTGGGTTATTAGTCTGAGAAGATGACTTAGTTGGTAGAATGCTTGCCTTGCACAAATGAGGCCCTGAGTTCAGTTCTATGAACTGTTTTTAAAATGTGGGGGAACTGGGTTACTAGTTCACATGAGTTCACTCTTTCTTTCCCTGCATGATGCCATCAGTCATGTTAAGACATAGCAAGAAAGTCCTCACCAGATGTAGCATCCCAATCTTGAACCTCAGACTCTCTAGAACTGCAAGAATTGAATCTCTGGTCTCCAGGGGTTACCATCTCAATTACATCAGGAAGCAGTAACCACACAGAAACATGCCTTCCCTACATCCTCACCCCTTACAGAGATGCTGCATGAAAACCCTGTAAGAACACTGACATCTACCACTGGAAAGAAGAGCTACACAACACAACATCCAGAGCAACCGAGGTTACGCCACCTTCTACCTACGTGTCAGTGGAAGAGCAGATGCCCACTGGCATGGCACTCCCCCTGCTGATAATCGCTAAACTCCCCCTGCTGATAATCGCTAACACTGTTCAGTGGTGGACAGAGCTAGAACAGATGGCCCTTTGAGTTCACTCTTCTCCCTTAGAAAAGCGTAAGGACTGTAAATCTGCACCATTTATCCAGCTAGAGTTCTGGGAATTAGTAATAGGAAACTGCATTGTCCCAAGGGAACCCTCAGTGAGGTATGCGGCTCGTGCAGGGGCCGGAGAACAATGCCTGAAGGCTGCTCTTGCTGACGGCACCAAGAGCCAGCGTGTGGGCCAGCACTGATGCCCAGCACGGATGCCCAGCACTAGCTCTGCAGCTAGGAGGCAGGCTGAACTGTTTTTTCCTTCAGATGAGGAAACTGGGAGATTAAGTACCTTGCCCAAGGCTGCATAAGAAACAGGGATTCAAACCTACTTCCACCCAACTCTAGATCTGCTCATACCACTTGATAGGATGTGTCAAACAGACTAGTTTTTCCTCGGTTCTGGAATCTAAGTAATAAGGAAGTGAGCAAATGTAATCATAGGCTCTACAACATATATAAATAAACTATATCCCTAGAAATCACCCAGGTCAAGGGACAGCAAACTAAAAGGACCTAGGAGTACTTAGGTAGTGCCTACCATATGACCTTTGACCCAACTGCTCAAGTGTAGTGCAAACACAGCATTTAAACAAACGGCTATGGTTGCGTTCCCAGAAAATTTTACTTACAAGAATAGATGACAGAAGGCACATCTGTGTTAGGCCTTCCACAGGAGTGCTCAGGCCCTGGCCGAGTGGAAAGGACACTGAATTTAGAGTTAACCTTCTCTGCCTCCAATAGTTGTGTGACCTTGTACCAATCGCTTCCTTTCAGTTTCTAAGATGCACAGAGGCTCCTGGGCACATGTGATTCTCCTGCCTCAGCCTTTGGGGTCGCTGGGACTACAGACGTGTGCTACTGTGTGGGCAAAAGCTCTTTTTGGCAGTGAGGACCACCTCACCCTTTTGGGCTGTCCTTCAGGGTTTCTGTTTTTCAAACAGTAAGCAACAATGATTTTCACTTTCCCGGGTCTCAATCCCATTTCCTAGGAACAGCAGTGAGCAAGGACCCGGGCAGGGCAGGGCCGGACACGTCTGAGGAATTACACAGGCTGTTTCATCACCTGATTCTCAGTCTCTGGGACAGAGCCCGCATGAGTCCCCGCTGCAGTGGCAGCAGAGCCACCCAAAGCTTCTCCTTTCTTCCCACTCTGTCTCAAGGCTGTGAGCACCCAGGAAACTACCCTCAGATTCGCACATCACAGGCAAAATGAGGCTGACTAGGAAAGAATGGCAGCCCCGGGGAAGATGGGGAGGCCTGATTTCAAAGCCCTTCCCCAGAAGCCCATCGACCATTTCAGGCAAAACAGTCCACCAGATGCTCACTGACTGTAACTGTGCTCTGCGGGCCTCTATGTGAGGAGTGCTGCCTTCTGAGGACATGGAGCAGCAGCTGGGCTCTGGGCCTGGTTCCCGTGCGTCAGACCTTGAGTACATGACTGAACTTCCCGACACTCTCCACTCTCTCAGGATGAAACCATCAGACTCCACAGAGTGTCGCCACAATGCCAGCTTGCTCTTTCCTGTCACCTGTAAGGTCCTGCTACCACTGCCCACTCACTGTTCAGGGATTTTAGTCTTTGGGTAACATTTTGGTACAGGAAAACATACTGTAATAATGCTGTAGACGGCTGACAGTATCTACATGAGTACTGACTCAAAACCAGCTTAAGAAGCCCCATATAGCCGGGTGGTGGTGACACACACCTTGAATCTCAGCACTCCCAGGCAGAGGCAGTCTGGTCTATAGAGCAAGTTCCAAGATACCCAGGGCTACACGGAGAAACCCTGCCTTGGGGAAAAAACAAAAAACAAAAAACAAAAAACCACCCCATATACCTGCCCCCAAAAGAAAAAAGACAAAGATACAGGAAGAATCACACAACTCCCCACAGGGGGGCAAGGAGAAAGGGGGAGGGTAAGGAGGGGGAAATGTCAACAAAAACCTCAGAACCTGGCCAAACACAGTCTCAGCCTTGACCTCAGTTCTCTGGTACCCTCTGCCAGAGCCACACCACCTACAACATGGCTAACACCACACTTCTCCTCCTGCTCTCAGCTCCCACACTGGCTACTGAAATTCCACCTCGGAAACCCTGTTCAAAATGTCACCTTCTAGGTGACTGATGTCAAAACTGGAAAGGATTTACAGACGCATGCATTTCAAACTGCTTGCTGCCCATTAAGAATCAAGGCCCACAGGATTAAGGGATGGGCTCTAAGTCACTCCACTGCCCTTCACCAGGATCTCAGTCTGGAACCCAAGTCTTGAGCTTCTTTCCCTCTGGGGGCAGGACACACCTTGAAAACCACACCCTGCTGACCATTCAGAGTGAACTCCCTACACACCAAATCCTGCCTACAGGTAACCGTCACTCATCCTGTACCTGAGAACTTCAACCTTCTCCCGCAGAGATGCCCTCATCCATGTCCCCAGTGCCTGCTGGCATCCCTCCTGTGGTTCTCAGCACAACCATACTCACCCCCAGAGCCCCACCTAGGGAGAAGAAACTTTCACATCCCTAGCACTTCCCACCCAAGACAGACTGCACCATTTGTTAGTCGCCATAAGATCCAACTAACATACACAATGTATCATTTACTGAAGTATTTTTAAATATACAGGCCCCATACAAGTGTCAGCATAATATGATCAAGGCCAAGGTACTTGTCCACAGACCACAGCAAGAAAGAGTCCCCTCAGAGAGGTGTGATGACCTCACCAACATGGCTGCCTGACCACCATGGTGCAGAGAGCCAGTGCATTAGGAGGGAGCCCAGACTCACTGGGCCCAGGAATGGAAAAGGAGAGGACAATGGGGGGGGGGGGGTGAGGGAGTGGGGGATAGGTGGGAGTGGGTAGGTGGGAGGGGGCGATCTCCTCTCCTGCTCCTCCCTGCCTAAGCCTCACAAGTGTGGCAGTGAACATGAAGTGACTCTGGGAGACTCCACTCAAGACTGACTACTGGGCCCCAGAGGGACAGGGACAGGGAACTGTCCATAGACTGCAAGATGGAAACCAGGAGTCTCACGGGATTCACAGTATCCGATTCCTGCTGTAGACCATTAGCAACAGACCCGTGGACAGAGAACTAAGAGGGCAAAAGCCACCTGGAAGAACTGGCACCTGCCCACAGAAGCACAATTGTGCTACCAACTTGAAAGAAGGGAAGTGGGTACCCACGTCTGCAGAGGGGCGGGGAACACCAGGCAAAGAGTTCTGCAGAGGAAGTAGTGCTCCAGGACTAGCTAGGATCTCAAAAGACATTCAACACTCAGGATCTCACCCAAATGGCGGCCTGTTAACCTGAGCTGGACTGAGAGTAACTGATGCTGTTTTCCTTCCACTCACTGGCATTACAGTTTACAAACAACCTTTTATCACAAGCCCGGGATCCCCCAAGACGCTTGCCCCCTTCCCTGCCTAGGCACCCATCCCACAGGAATGGGAATGAGTCCTTCTTATATCCCACCATCTCCACCCAGCCTGAGTTTGCATAGGAACCAGAATTACCACTGCATGCTCCTGCTCCCACACCTCTGCCTCAAGCCAAATCCTCCTCCTCCCTCTACCTGCTCAGGCTCTACAATCCAGCCTCTCCTCTCCAACCCCACACCTCCGTTCTACTTCAGGCCTCATCCCAACTCATGCGGACTGGGGAAACAGGCCCCTGCTCCTCTGCCGCCAACCCCACAACCAGAACTTCCTGAGGCTGGAGAGAAAGACAGAAAAGTATGGAGCCATGGGAAGGGGCGGCGCCTTCCCTTGAGAGTGTGATCGAAGCCTGTGGCTGGCTGAGAACCAACAACTCCTCACAGTCAGCATTGGTTTCAGGCCTTTCTCCTTCCGCACCAGTAACTCTATTTATTATAATACTACTTTTAAAAGTGTGTTGCCAGACATGGTGGCATGTGCCACTAATTCCTGGACTCGGGAGGCAGAGGTGGGTGGATCTCTGTGAGTTGGAGGCCAGCCTGGTCTACAGAGCAAGTTCCAAGCTAGCCAAGGCTACACAGGGAGGCCTTGTCTCATAAAAAGAAAAGATATGTGTCAAACGCCTGGTCTAACCCTAGTAGCTCCTGGGTTTACCTTACCAGACTACAATTCTACCCAAGGCATTTCCAGAGACATCCCATAATCTCATTTATAAAAATAGGAAGGGCTTCTTGGAATCTCTTGAGAAGTAGCTTGAGTAGCTCTTTCTCTTAATTAATAAATTGTTTCAACTCCTCTCTAAGAAGCCATACCCATGCTATCCTTCCCTGAGCATCGTTCTATCTTTAATAAACCTATCTCTGCTTCATACTGGCTCATCCTAAAATCCTTTTCTATGTCAAAGCCAAGAATCCTGAGTTTGCCTGAGTTAAGATCTCTTAAAGATTAATGGACCCCTCGGCCTGCTGCTAGGGAGTATATGGAGCTACTAACAACATTGCCTGATTAAAAACCTTTGGCATCCATTATTTGGGAGACAGAACCCAGGCTCCTTAGCATGTCATGATAGACAGTGCCTCATGGGATCTGAGCCTGCCTTTGCTATGTCCCCTTCGAATCCAGTCCACACCAACTCCCACCCCAGCCTAGCTCTCCCACCAGGGTCCTGACTAGTCCCAATACACCTCTTCTTTAACCATAAACCAGTCCCCAAGCGAGGGTGGCCAGCACTCCCTGCTCCCACCTGTGAGGCTGCTCTAAGTACTGAATGCTCCCTTGGTCTTACAACACTTACTCTGGAGCCTGCATTATGGAATCCTTCTATCTGAATCCCACCCTGATCCACAGGCATAATGGTAACGGGTAACTAACCATCATTTACTAAGGCATGTCCTCTTCTGGGACCAGTAACTACCTCCTTCAAGTGTGGATTTCCAGCACCATTCTAAGAAAATTGTGGCAATCAGTTTCACTAAAATGTCATCAGCTGACACAGACAGAGACACAAGCCTGTCACCCAGGTACTTGGAAGGCAGAGGCAGTATGTGGGAGTTTGAGGCCAGCCTCATCTATAAGGTCAAGTCTCCAGGCCAGTCAGACTACATAGCAAGACTCCATCTTTAGAAAAACAAAAGCAAAACTCTAAACCTCCAAGAGAGGATTTTCTAGATCAGAATAAAATCTTAAAAATCCCTGTGTTAAAAATCAGACCATGAAATCGGGCTGGAAGCGCATGGCTGCTGTCCCAGCTACTTAGGAGGCTGGAACAAGGGGATCACTAAGACCTAAGAGGTTAAGACTAACCTGAGGTACATAGTGAGACCCACACACCTTAGGAACAGGCCATGAAAAGCTCCCATAAGCCATTTCTTCACATGATTCAGTTTCTCCACTTCTTTCCATTATCACTTCCCTAAGTAGCCTTTTTAGATGTCTTTCAAGTTGTATCCTCCCATGAAATTTTAATAACATGCTCTGCATATATTATGTAAGATAATACATATGAAAAAAAAGATAATACATATGGCTTAATTTTCTTACTCAACAATGGGCTCAGAATGACTAATTAAAACTGTAAACATCAAATCCAAAATTTAAATCTATTAATAACCTAATAATTGTATTTACCAAGTCACTTTTAATTTAAAATGCAATTTAGCAAATTATACATATATATATACATATATAAATTGTTCATTCCCATTAAGTGTATGATAATAGAAATGTAACCGCACTTCTCTTTATATAATCTAAATATGCAACTTTAAAAATCAGTTTTCAAGCCAGGCGGTGGTGATGAAGAACTTTAATCCTAGCAGTTGGGAGGCAGAGGCAGGTGGATCTCTGTGAGTTCGAGGCCAGCCTGGTCTACAAATCGAGTTCCAAGACAGCCAGAGGTGTTCAGAGAAACCCTGTCTCAGGGGAAAAAAAAAAGTTTTCAAAAACAAAATCCACCCAAGGGATACTATAGGAGTTTCCCCACCACTATCATCTCCTTGGCTACTTAGGAAGAAAAAAGATTCCCAAAGTAAAGTAATAGCCATGACCTCAAAAGGGGCTCGTACCTCAAAAAAACAAAACTGGGCACTAGAACATTTAGATATCCACAGCCCTAACACCTCAGGACCAGGAAACTGAAGGAGCCCTCAGGGGCAAGTGACTTGTCAGTCAAGGTCACCAGTCATGGACAAGGCCCCTTCTGTCTCATGCACTGCTGTCTCTTCCAATCAGCGCCAGCTCGGCACCTAAGATAATCAGATGTTGGCCATTTCAATGAATAAATGGCCATGGACAAGTTAATCCCCAAAATACATGCACATGAGACAGGCAAAACGCTTAGCGCTCTCTCAGCTACACCATTTTGTCCCTTTTTTTTTTCCCCAGGAGCATCAGAGCAAAGTGTTCTCAAGGGTACGGACCCCTGGATAAGCTGCTTCCGTTCTACACATCTGGTGGACCGGAAGGACAGTCGTGTACACTCAGGGTGGAGCTCTTTAGTCCACTTACAGTCCGGGGCGGGTTACAAGCGTCTCAAGAGTACCACCTACAACACCCTAAATGCACATCTGCTTACCGGCCCTAAACGGTTCCCTGGGTTCTTTCACACATGACGTATCTCCCCACCCACGCTGAGACCTAGACAACCAAAACTGAACCTTGTCCTTCTAAGGTACCAAATTTAAGCAGAGTGAATACTCAGTAAAGACTGGACAAATTTATGCCAACATACCCATACACCATGAAGGATAAACGTAGATTTGACATGAACAAAGAGTTTCTTTGTGCCTTGCCCGTCGCCTGAGACAGACTAATACCTACCATGAAATAGGAGCTTAACAGTCAATCAACGATACGGCAAAACCTCAGGCCTGATCAAACCATTATCCCCCCTGCAGTCATGCATTCACTCAACAAACATGTATTCAAGTCTTTGTGCCAGGCTGCTCTGAAACCTACCTTCCACATGAGCTGAAGTCCTCCTCACCAGCTAGTGAGCTGTTCTCCATTCCTGAGTGTTTTGACTTTTTTTATTAATTGGCAGTTCACACTGAGGGTCCCTTGTCTCAATTATGCCAAGACAGTCCCAGTTTACAGCTACTGTTATGGCTTGCATTTCCCCAACAGCGAGCAGGGGTCAGAAACACCACTCCACAGTTAGGAGAGGTTCAGAGTCTTGTTTTTTTGTTTGGTTATTGTTGTTGTTGTTGTTGTTTCTTTAGTAGGGAAGAAAGAACCCCATGCTAGTGGATGAGGGTGTAATCCAGGCTGGCCTGGAACTCAGCACTAGTGATTCTCCTGCCTCAGTCATCTGAGTGCAGAGATTACAGGCCTCTGTCACCAAGCTCAGGATTGTCCCTTCATTTTCAATACAATTATACTACGTGGTGAGGGGCAAGGAAGCAGTTGGAGACAGGCTTGGGAATAAGCAAGCAATTGAGACCAGGCTGTAGAGAGTCTACAATGCCAAGGACATGAATACTTAATGTATACCCAAGAGGGAGCCATAGAAACTTCTAAGGAAATGATAGATGGTCAAAGTACCTTAAAGGTGTTATTACCTCAATTACAGAAAAGATCTAGGGCTGTAAAATTAAAAAGGGCAGGCAAACAACAGGTCATACCAAAAATACTGCCTAAAGCTATAAATAAGTCGTCACAGAAGAAAGTAGTAACAAATAAGCTATCTCACTGTTTGCCTTGTGTGTAGCTAGAAGGTCCCCCAACACATCCATGCCTTGGACAAGCGCTACTTCCTTGGTATATGGTCTCGGGCCCTCACTGCAAAGCAGGTAATAAGGGAGCTTTGGCTGGCCTTAACTATCAGTAGCATAAAAATCCGTCCTTCCGTTTTTGATCAGTTCTTAAGGCCAACATTTAAAGCACAGTATTTATTCGTTACCAGGATCTTCTGGCAGTAAAGCCAGAATCCTAATTCGTCTCCTCCAAATCATCCACCTATTGCATCATTTGAAACCAAAGCTTTCTCGGGCCACGACTTGTAAAATTCAAGTCAGGTAAAATGGCAGCAGCAGCGGCGGCGGCGGCGGCAGGAGCCTGACCCTCAACTCTGAGCGCGCGCTCCCCGCTGCAGCCGAGTGCCGAAGGAAGCGCTCGAATCAACAGGTCGGGCGCCCCCGCCCGGGAGCGTTCAGACCCCGGCGTCGCGCGAGGACGCGGCGGGTCACTTCGGGAGCCCAGGCAGGCGAGGTCGCCAGCGGTTCTGGACCAGAAGGGACGTTCCCCGGCCTCCGAGCTGAGGTTCTGGCCCTCGCCCCCGGGGTGACTAGACAGCCCGGCCCCGCCCGCCCGCCCGCCCGGAGGACACCCCGCGGAACTTATACGGAAGACCACAGTCGAGTCCAGAACCGCTCCGCAAAAACCCAGAGGGTCCAGGAAGGCTCGGGCCGGCTCCGGGCTGCGGTGCCCGGCCCTGCGGGACGCTCCTCGGCGTGAAGGACAGCCCTGCCCACCCTCCCGGCCAGTCGGGACCCCGCGGGTCTCCGCGTCCTTCCCACGCCCCCCGGGCGCCGGGACCAGCCCGCTCTGCCTGTCTTCGCACCTCATCGGCGTCCAGTTCCACTCGGCTGCCCACGAGCGCCATGTTCCCCTCTGCCGCGGCCGCACACCCACAGGGAACTCAGAACCGACTCTTCCCGGCTCTGGGCTCAGCCCAGCGCGGCTGGAGGCGGAACCGGGGCTGCCCCGGCCCCGCGCGGCCCGGACCGAGCTGTCTCCGCCCCCCGGCGCCGGGGGCTCCACGGCGCACCAGTGCCCGAGCGGAGGCCGCGCTAACGCCCCGCCCCCCGCACGCGGCTCCTTCGGGAGCAGCCAACCAAGGTTCCGTGGGGGCGGAGTCACCCAACAGAGTCAGCGGGCTCCCGGAGGGGAAAAGGATCTCTGGGGTACCCGCCACCCCGAGAGGGTTAAACCGGAGCCTGGAGCCCAGACTAGAGCGCGCGGGGAGCTGACAACCCAAGGTCGTGGCTGCGCTCCCTCGGTGGCTAGTGGTCCACCTGGTCCTTCGTCTGGCTCGCCCAGAGGGCAGCGCTCCTGGCAGATGCTTCTGGAGGACAGCCACGGGTCACTGGTCACCTAGAGGCATCTGACACATCACATGCCCAAGTCCCTGCGTGGAGAGCATCCTCTTCCAGAGACAGGAACTCTCGTTTGCCTCTGTGTTTGCAAAGCTAAGGCGGCAGTGTAACTCAGAGCCCTGTGAGTCTCCCAACCCGGTCCAGGTTGTTCTTGCTACAGAGTCTCTCACTCGGCCCTTTTGTAAATCCGAATAGTTGTATTTCGAGCTTGAATTATCCATGAGGCTAGGGATGCTGTCTTCTTTTAAGGAAGCATCCCCAGGACCCCGTGTGCCTTCTCCATTATCTGTTGACTGTTTAGAAATTGATTCCTGCTTCTAACTTGCAAAATAATTGAGCAATCCAACTGGAAAAGTTAAAGCTATATAATTTAGGGTTGGGGGGGGGGTCAGTTTTATTTTAAATTCCCCTAAGGGTGTAATTTGATGACAAGTGTTACAAAACACCCCATTCATATAGAGCACCCGCAAAATTTCCTATCTGTATTCTGTGGTGTCCAGTAGACGCCAACCGTCTATCACTAGTTCCCCCTTGTTGTATGCAGTCATTTGCATATGCAGTATCTGGTCTATGAAATACTGTTTGCCAGCCTATAAACATGAAAACAGCAAGCCAATTTTAGCTGAGTACTAATCATGGGCTGGGACTATGCTGGGGCCCTTGTATGTTTTGTCTTACTTTCTCTAGACCCCTAGGAAGTGGGACACGGATGGGGAAACTGAAACTCAGAGTTGAAGTCACTTTGCTGGGGTCAGGCAGCTAAGTAAAACAGCCATGCCAGAATCAGAAAGGCCAGTCTGGCTGCAGCACCTAACTGAGAGCGGTCTCTGTGTGCCTACATCCAACACCCTTTTTTTTTTCTTTTTTTCTTTTTTTTTTTTTTTTTTTTTGGTTTTGGTTTTGGTTTTTCGAGACAGGGTTTCTCCATGTAGTTTTTAGTGCCTGTCCTGGATCTTGCTCTGTAGACCAGGCTGGCCTCAAACTTACAGAGATCCTCCTGGCTCTGCCTCCCTCCCGACTTCCCAACCCTCTTTTTAATCCCTGTGGTTTCAGTAGACTAGCTGTGGGGAAGCCGATTAACACATTTCCTGTGAATCACCATGGCATACCATATCACCATTGATACCAGCCTGATGATGTTACTGACTCCAAGTACCTTTGACACAGCAGCAGTAAAGGCCAGTTAAGGGAAAACTCCTTCTGCTCAAGAGAATAGAATCTGACCTGGTTGGAGAATTGACGTTTCAGTTAAGGATGTCAGTCATTGGCTAAGGCACCACCCCTAGCAAGGCGGGCTCACCTGATGAAGCCATGTTAAAGAGGTAAAGTGGCATACTTCTCTTTCTTCAACAAGCTAGTTCACTTTTCCTTCCCAGCATCCCTTCCCCCCAGTACATTCTCTTACGGAGCGGCTGACACACAGCTTTCCTAAGTCTGCCCAGTTTCCTGAGTTACTCAGAAAGCCAAACTTTTTCTTTTCCTTTATCTCTTTTCTAAGGCTATGTTCTCTAAACTCTTTCTCTAAAGCTCCCCTCCCCATCATGCACTTCCATGCTGGCTTAAAGATCTCTTTTTCTTTCCTTTTTTCCTTTATCTTCTCTATTTGCCTCCCTGGGCAGCTGCCGAGAAATACAGTTTGCTTGCCCTGGAGGTTTTTCTTTTAAACTCTCATAAAATTGTCCTCCAACTTCCAATTGAGTTCATTCTTAAATTATTTTATCAATGAAACTAAGAACCTCCAAGAGAAGACCTTGATTTTCTGTATCATTTAGCTACCATGAAGGAACTCCCTAAAATTCTAGTAACACCTTTATACTAAAAATATAAAAAAGATTTTGTAGCCAGGCAGGTAGGAATTATGATTATCTTAATTATAATTAAGAAGAGAGAGAGAGAGAGAGAGAGAGAGAGAGAGAGAGAGAGAGAGAGAGAATGGGCAGGACCACACTTAGCCTGGACCACCCAGACTCACATACCGTGGCCTGGTCACTGGCCCTCTGCTGAAACCTTAACTGCACTTCAGGATGTCCCTGCCAAAAATGGACCCGGGGAGTCTCTGATCTCTTTGACCCTCTTCTCAGTGTGCCCACAAGGAATTAATCTCCTTTTTCTGCTTTTCACTGTTAATTTGGCTTTTTAATTGGCTCAGGAAAGACAGGTGATTGAACTTGACTTTAAGGGCACAGGTCACGACCTTCAGGCTGGTGACAGTCTCTAACCCATAAATAGCAAGAAAAAAATGGTTCGGTTGAGGTGACATACTAGTTAAGCACTGGTTTGATTGAGGTGACATACTGGTTAAGCACTTTTCTACCTGGAGATGGACTAGCATGAAGGAAGGCCTGGGTGTATCCCAGTACTGCAGAGACCCAGTGTGGTGACACAGGCCTCTTATCTCAACTCTGAATACAGACACAAGAGGATCAGAAGTCCAAGGTCATCTTCCAACCACACACCGAATTGGAGACTACCCTAGGCTACATAAGATCCTTGACTCAAAAAGAAATTGTTGCATTGTACTCTTCAAATGGGTGAATTTTATAATTACATATATACATAAATAAATATCAATGAAGCTGGCATTAGAAACACATTCTCAGGGTGCTTAGAAACAGACACGTGGGGCTAGAAAGGACTTGGACGTCATTTAGTGCTAATACCTGTGAAAGTTTCCGTCACCCCCCTTAGCCACCCCACCCTACCTTCACCTCCTTCCTGTCTGGGACCAGACTCTACTCTATTACTCACTGCCTCCAAAATGAATGTGATATGTTTTGATGGGGAATGATCTTGTTGGTAACCGACTTCCTCTCCCATATGCTCTGTTGTTTCATGTTACTTTCAACTCCTCCAGTTTTCCAGAGACTTCAAACTATGTGACTCTAATTAGTGACATAATTACATTATAACGAGAACCAGGATTAATTTTTCAGAAGGGTCTATTTATAAGCTGGGGTTTGGTGGAGGGTGTGCTGAATATATAGATCAACATAGATCAGAGACTAGGCCTGAAGCCCTATGTGCTGTCAGTTCTTGTCACTTATTTGTGTTTCAATTATAAGTAATAAATGTGTTGTAGCCACTGGAACATCTAGTCTCTGGTTTTCGCTCTTAGCAGATGTCAGCTTTCTTTTTCAGTTTATGAGTAGCTTTGTAAGATGACAAATAGAAATCAGTTCTTTCCCGTGAACAATTAGAATGGGTTCATTTGATAAACAGAGCTCTCCTTGCCAGGAATCATTATGCTCTCTTAGGCAAGTCTGATTACTCAGATATCCCATTTCCTGATTTATCTAGCATAGGGATTAAGTAAGAATGACGTTGGAAATGTTTCATTTAAAAGCCGCGCATGCTTAGAGAAGTTTCTGTTTCAAAATGAATCTAATACTGGGGACAGTTTCCTCCTTGGTCTTCACGGTCTCCTTACCCTTGGCTGGGTGGTGAGGGGTTCTGTTGATGCTTCATTTAAATAAAAGTTACATCCTTGCTTTTGTAAGAGAAGCTCAAATCTATGCAAGTGCTTGTGCTAAGTCATGTTTACAGATGGCTTTGTCTCAGTTCTTCAAGGAGAGTTCCTCCTAAAACAGCCCCTCCCTCTCTGGGACTGCCTCAGCCTCCTGCTACCATCTTTGCACAATCTCCCTTTACCTGAACGACTTCATTCATGCATGTGCTAACTTGCTTCAATTCTGTGACCCTCAGCAACACCCCCTCCACTACAATGCAAGCCATATGAAGGAATGGATTCTGAGTTTATGTCTACAGCAAAAACTATGGAATAAACACTTAATGGATGTTTAATAAATGGCCATTGCATGGATGAAGTATAAAATGTTCATGAAGGATTATTACTTGCACCTTGCAATGCCCATTCCCATAATTAGCCTCATCCATAATAATGCTGGAGATTACAGAATGCAAGGTATGTGCTGTCTCAAAAGAAAATGTGAGGCTGGAGAGATGGCTCAGTCAGTAAAGGCTTTGCTTTGTAAACACAAGGACCTGAGTTCAATCCCCAGAACTCACTTTTCTAAAGTCAGGCCTGGTGGCATGTATTTGGAATCCCAGCTGTGAAGGTAAAGATGGGCAGAGCCCTGGGGCTGGACTTGCACACCTGGCAAAATCTGGGTCAATGAGAACCCATGTCTCAGAAAACAAAAACAAACAACAAAAAACAACCTGAATGACAACCAGGGTCATCCTCTGGCACACACACACACACACACACACACACACACACACACGTGTTCATGCTTTCACACCAAGGAAGTACTGGAGCTGGCCATGGCAGGCGCCCATTTGAGCACTCTGGAGTTAAAGGCAGGAGGAAAGAGACAGAGGGGGAGAAGGAAGGAAGAAAGGAAGATACTGTTTCCTAAGGTAATATGATAAACAGAATGACTGTCTTTAACATGTCCTACTGTTTTTCAAAATTATAAAAAGTGAAACACTTAGAAGTTGGCATAAGGTAAGTGTCTTAGTTAGGGTTTTATTGCTGTGAAGAGACACCATGACCACGGCAACTCTTATAAAGGAAAGCATTTAATTGGGGCCAGCTTACCGTTCAGAGGTTTAGTCCATTATTGTCATGGCAGGAAGCATGTTGGCATGCAGACAGATGTGGTACTAGAGAGGTAGCTGAGAGTTGTACATCTGGATCTGTAGGCAGCAGGAAGAGAGAACAACCCTGGGCCTGGATTGAGCTTCTCTCTGCAACTGAGAATGGCCAGTGTGGGGCTAGAAGCTGGAAGAGTGCCCACCTAACATGGAGGAAACCCTGGGTTCAGTCCCAGTACTGAACAAAATGGACATCGGGGCCTGTGTCTGTGCTCCCCACACTTGGGAGGTGGAAGCAACAGGATCATAATTTCAAAGTTACCCTTGGCTATATAAGGAGTTCAAGGCTAGCCTGAGCTATATGGCCAAAAAAAAAAAAAAAAAAAAAAAAGGACAACACAACCCAGTGCTGGCCGATGAGATATACTGCAGCTGACTTCCATGAGGGCTGGTTCAAAGGAGCCCCATTTCGCTCTTCTACCAGCCTAAAACACTGGCTGGAGCTTCTGTCCTATTGGGCCATGAGGGAATACCATCAGAATGGAAGGCATAAGTTCGGATGCTTGGACAAAACGTTGGGGTTCCTGGGAACTGTGAAGCTGCCACACACAAGTCTCTCTGAACTGCCCTCCATTTAGCTTCCCAGTGCATGAGTGATAGGACAGCTGCTGCCTTCCAAGCCATTGTTACACTGAGATTTCAAAACAAACCTAACAAGTATCTAAGTCAAGTGGTACTGCGTGGATATCCTGAACACCCACTCATTCCAGCAAAGTCAGCTGAGAACTGTTCATTGGCCAATCAAAATAAGTAAGTTCAGCGGTTGTGGGTTGTGGGACTCCCCACAGCTTCTCTCCTGAGGAGGCCTCCCCAAGCCTCCTTCCTCTGCTCCATTGTGCCTTCTCTGACATCTTTGTCCTCATAGGTAAGGGTGTCATACGGTCCCACACTCCAAATGTTCATCGTTTTGAAGACACCCTTGTGGCTTTGTATGCATAGTTACAGTAAGCCTGTGAATATCTTTATCTCTTTTCTTTTTTCTTTCATTTTTTTATTGTAGGTTTATTTATTTCACTTATCTGAGTCTTCTGCCTGCCTGCCTGCCTGCCTGCCTGCCTGCCTATATGTGCACCGCATGCATGCTGGTGCCTGAGGAGGTCAGAATAGGATGTCAGATCCCCTGAACTGAAGTTGCAGATGTTTGTGAACTACCCTGTGAGTGCTGGGAATTGATCCCAAGCCCTATGCAAGAGCAAGGAGTGCTCTTAACCACTGGGCCATCTCTCCAGCCCCTTTCTTGACTTTTGGATACAGGACCTTGCTTTGTAGTCCAGGCTAGCCACAAACTCATGATCCTCTTGATTGAACCTTACAAATATTAGTGATGTGGGTTAAGAGCAGTTTCAGCTTTTAGTGAGTCTAACTCAGTAGTTAGAGTGCCAGGCAATCAATGACCACAAAACCATCAAAGCCAAAGGCTTTGGAGTTCTTTGTCTCATTCCCAAGAAGAACGAGGAAATGTGGCCAAGAGTGAGAAGTGGGAATGTAGCTATATTAAGAAAAAGTGAGAAAGAGTTGCCCAAAGTAGGAAATGTTCCAAGGGAGGAATACCAGGAATTCCATCTTGCTGTCTTGCCCAGTGGCCTTTGGGGGATGGGGAGTAGGGGGGAGGGAGGAGTTACAGCCAGAATGGGCTGATGGACTTCAGTAGAGGTCATCTTTATTGAGACTGGTCATCTTAGAGCATATCACTGGCCAAGCCAGTAAAAGGTTCACACACCTTAGATATGCTCCCCAACCAGAGAAATGACTATGTGTTACTCATCCAATCAGGGAGTGGTCACATATGCTATGTGACTAGCTCATAAAGCACTACTCCCTTGCCTAAGGGGGTTGTAACTACTGTCTCACTGGGATTTCAGGAGTAGTTCCATTCCCGGTCGGCTTTATCCATTTTTAGCAATTCTATTCTTGTTACATCTTTTAGGTCTAGTATTGACCACACTTCTGTCGGGGCAGCAGTTTCTACACTAGCCTAAAAGAGCATTGTGATACAAACCTTTGAAAGACAGACATATAGAAACATCTATATTCTAACACCAGTGTTGGCTCAGCACTCCAGTGATAAGTAAGCTCCCAGTGTCTCTAAAGTGAGGGTTCTCAAGTTTGAGCCTGCACCTGGAGAGCTTGTTAAAACAGATCACGGGCCACAATCCAAGCCCCACAGTTTCTGATTAGATGAGTCTGGGGCAGGGGCTAGTCGCTGCTGTCACTGCTAACTCAAGAATCACCCTTTGATTTTCACTTGCAGGGCAGTGGTGGCACACGCCTCTAGTCCCAGTACTTGAGAGGCAGAGGCAAGTAGATCTCTGTGAGTTCGAGGCCAGCCTGGTCTACAAATCTAGTTCCAGGACAGCCAGGGCTACACGGAGAAACCCTGTCTCAGAAAAACAAAAAGGAAAGAAAAAGTCACCGCTCTCAAGCATGGCAAGAAATCTGTGCCCTTCAAGCACAGGCAACCTACCTGGCTTCCGGGTGCAGCCCACCAGCTAACTGTCCAGGAGGGAAAGTAGAAAAGTGTCCTTGTGCTGTGCTCTGGGCTGAAGCTTGATGGTCCCCAGAATTTTTGTGCTGAAATCTAGTGTTCATCATGGTGGTATTAAGAGGTGGGTGCTTCTGGGGAAGGGTTGGTGACGAGGGTACCTGCCTTCCATGAGAGGTTGGGAGAGTGCAGCAAGGAGCAGAGTGTAAGGGACAAACACCAGATTTGCTGACACCCTGATGGTGTGGACTTCCCTCCATCTACAAGTTCCTTCTAGGGTGGATGGGGTGGGACGTTAGACAGTCTCACACTCTGGCTAGCCTTGAACTCACTACTCAGTCTAGTCTAGCCTCGTGGCATTCCTGCTGCCTCTCAAGTGCTGGAATTATAGACATGAGCCACTATTCAGTCCTAAAATATCAATGAATAATTTCTATTATTATTTATAAATTACCCAGTGCTATGTCATTTCTGATGTGATTCAGTGAACCATGTCATCTTCATAAACGATTGTTGTTTGAGACAGGATTTCTCTGTGTAGTCCTGGCTGTCCTGGAACTCACTCTCTAGACCAGGCTGACTTCAAACTCACAGCTATCCACCTGCCTCTGCCTTCTGAGTGCTAGGATTAAAAAGGTGCGCCACCATGCCTGGCCTCATTCTCATAAGCTTGGTCTTGTCGGGTTGACCAATGTGGGGGTGGGGGAGTCTAGAGTCTCACTGTGGCTATCACAGTCTGATTCCTACATGGGCAGCAGAACGCCTGTAAACACTCTTCATCTAGCACCAGGAGACCCAGGGGTGTGTTCTCCAACTGTTATGACTTAAAGATCTTTTGTATGTTCCTCCCCCACCCTGCCCCCAGACCTCACGGATGGAAACTTAATCCCCACTATGAGGTGCTCAGAGGCTGCAAATGTAATCTGACTGTGGTATTTAGAGACGGGGCTTTGGGGAACTGATTAGAGTTAGCTTAGGTCATTAGAACAAAGCCCGTATGAATGGATCCTGATGGCTTATGAGAGAGACACACGGTGTAAGTGCTTCCGGTCTCTTGCAATGCTCAGCACTGCTCTGAGATGCCACCAACAAGAAGCCATCACCAGATGGGGGCTCTAGACCTCAGGCTGCCAAAGCTAGGAGCTGAAGTAAACGTATTTCTTTACAAAAACGCCTGTCTCTGGGTTTTCATTATAGTAGTTGTAGCATGAATCTTAGAAGGTCTTATTAATGAAAATAAACCTGAATCCAGGTATTGGGGTGAACGCTGGAAGATCAGAGAAGCAGAACCAGTCACAGCTACCTCACTTTGCCAATTCCTCAGCTGATCCTGTTTCCTCAGACTGGAAGCCTCTGTGTCCTCATCCAAATGGATCTCAGCTGAACTGTTGCTCAAAAGCCTAAAAGCTTAACCAGGCTAGTTCCTCATCCTCACGCCTTTCTGCTTCCTGCCATCACTTCCTGGGATTAAAGGCTCTTGTTACCACACCTGGCTGTTTCCAGTGTGGCCTTGAACTCACAGAGATCCATCTGGATCTCTGCCTTTGGAATGCTAGGATTAAAGGCGTGTGTGCCACCATTTTCTAGCCTCTGTATCTAGTGGCTGTTCTGTTCTCTGACCCCAGATAAGTTTATTAGGGTGCACAATATTTGGGGGAACACAGTATCACCACAAGTAGTAAAAAGGGGGTTAATAAACTGACCTTAACTGCTTCAATGCCTTCAGGGGTGTGTGTGTGTGTGTGTGTATAAATCAAATGTAAAATGAAGTACTGAAAGTTGGCATTTGGAGGGGAGGATTAGAGGTAAGAAAGCTCACTGTCTAAGCATGAGGATCTCAGTTCAGACCCCCGCACCTGTTTGAAGAGAGGTCCTGATGCACATGCTTGGAATCCCAGCACTGTGAGGGTGGAGACAGGAGGATCACCCGGACATACTGGCTACCAGTCCAGCTCCAGGTTCAGTGAAGAGACCCTGTCTCAAGGAATACATCGGAGAGTGATAAAGCAAGACAGCTGATATCCTTTGGCCTTTGTAGGCCCATGGGTACATACACCCACACACACATCCTCATACAACACATACGCACACACACACACATATGCATACAGAGAGAGAGTGGATAATGAACAAATAAATGAAATTTTAAAAAATATATAACTTTAAACTTTAAACAACTATAATTCTGGGAGTCTAAAGATTGAGTCGAAGGAAGATCTCCACCATCCACTGCTATAGTGGAGTCTGACATATGGAAGATCTCCATCATCCACAGCTATAATGGAGTCTGACATATGGAAGATCTCAGTCATCCACAGCTATAGTGGAGTCTGACATATTGTTCTGGGGGTGAAGAAACTGTTGCTCTACTGTTTCCAAATATACTCAACAATTGTTCCTCTTTTATTAAAGATAGTCAAAGCAAGATAATTGTTTGCAAATATATCTCATTAAGCCTAGCCCAAGAATTTACATACGTTTCATCTAGAAGAAGTGATTGGTGTCTCCAATTCGCTCTGCTAGAACCTTCCATAAGGGAATTCAGAGTTGACTTTCAAGAGCCTTTAGAAACTAGGAAACTAAGTCAAGGGCTCTCCATCACCCTTCACCTGCAACACCTGGCTGAATTCCTCTCTTCTTGGGGTTCCTAAAATATTTTTGAAGCTCTTATGCACGCCAGAAAGTGACATTCCCCATCATAAGGCAACTATATGAACTAAGTATTCAAGGTCACAAAGCAAATTATTCCAAGGGATTTTAATTGACACCATGAAGTCAAATTCAGTTCCTCAACGTTAGCTAGTCACAGCTGAGACTGTGGCTGCTAGTGAAGCTTTGGTGGTCCAGCTAGCATTCCACCTGGCTCTTGTTAGGAAAAACAAAACAAAAAAAACAAGTACTTATTTCATTTTTGTAAAGAGCTACATTTTCATAAACTGGAAAAGTTGCCAAAACATTTCCAGATTTTGAAGGCATCATTTGCTCGAGGGGAGCAAATGTTTGAATTCCGCTCATCCAAGTCTAATCCTTACAAAATTGTTGTAAACTCTGGGCAGTTTTCAGAATAGTAAAATCTCCTTAAACCTGGGAAACAAAACTAGCAAAATCAATGTTCCAAACAAAAAGTAAGTTGATAAAGATCCTAGCACTTCATTAGTTCAGCCCCACATGGGTGAGAACGGCCCCCATAGACTCAGGTATCTGAACACTTAGTCTTCAGGGAGTGGCACTACTTGAGAGGACCTGCAGCCTTGTTGGAGGAAGTGTGTCACTGGGGATGGGCTTTGAGGGTTCAAAAGTCCATGTCAGGCCCAGTTTCTCCCCCCACACCCTGCCTGCTGCCTTCAGGTCAGGATATAAAGCTCTCAGCCACCACTGCTCCAGGGTCATGGCTATGTGCTTCCCAACATGATGATCATGGACTAACCCTCTAAAACTGTAAGCAAGCCTCCGGTTAAATGCTTCCTTTTGTAAGGGTTGCCTTGGTCATGGTGTCTCTTCCCAGCAATAGAACAGTGACTAAGACAGTGATCCCAGATACTTTCACAGTGGAAATACAATCCCTCTCTGCGGATTACCAAGCCTTAGAACAGCATGGGCTAGGCAGTCAGATGGCAGTCTACTATAATCAGCAACTTACAAGAACATCTGATTGTGTCTATGACACACATTTTGTTTGTTTGTTTGTTTTTTCAAGACAGGGTTTCTCTGTATAGCTTTGGAGCCTGTTCTGGAACTCGCTTTGTAGACCAGGCTGGCCTCGAACTCACAGAGATATGCCTGCCTCTGCCTCCCGAGTGCTGGGATTAAAGGCATTCGCCACCACCGCCCGGCTGTGACATACATATCAACAGAGCAGCCTGGAATTGTGACTAGCAATGTGCATAAAGATGTTCTAGACTGCTATGAAATCCATCCAGGTTTAGAACACATGTCTAACATGTACATATAACTGTGACTCAATGCCTTATTTAGTAATGCTTCTCACGAAAGTTACTATTTTGTGGTGATATTGTGTTCCCCAATATATTGTGCACCCTAATAAACTTATCTGGGGAATAGAACATCCACTAGACATAGAGGCCAGAAAATGGTGGCACACACACCTTTAATCCTAGCATTCCCCATCCAATCTCTGTGAGTTCAAAGCCACACTGGAAACAGCCAGGCATACACGCCTTTAATCTCAGGAAGTGATGGCAGGAAACAGAAAAGTATATAAGGCATCGGGACCAGGAGCTAGAGCTGGTTAAGCTTTTAGGCTTTTGAGCAGGAGTTCAGCTGAGATTCATTTGGATGAAGACACAGAGGCTTCCAGTTTGAGGAAACGAGATCAACTGAGGAATTGTCGAGGCGAGGTGGCTGTGGCCGGTTCTGTTTCTCTGATCTTCCAGCTTCACCCCAATACCTGGCTCTGGGTTTGTTTTTATTAGTAAGACCTTTTAAGATTCGTGCTACACTATTTCAAATAAGTTACTTTAATATATCCCTTTTAAATTTCAGGGGCCCAGTGAAAAACTCCCTCCCAAAAAGACAATTTAGAAGTTAATTTGAGGCTAAGTGGTGACGCACACCTTTAATCCCAGCACTCAGGAGGCAGAGGCAGGCAGATCTCTGTGAGTTCAAGGCCAGCTTGGTCTGCAGAGTGAGTTCCAAAGACCCTGTCTTGGAAAAAACAAAACCAAACAAGCAAAAAACCTAAATAGGGTTTTTTAGACAGGTTCTCTTTATATAGCCCTGGCTGTCCTGGAACTTGCTCTGTAGCCCAGGCAGGCCTTGAACTCACAGATCTCTACCTGCCTCTGCCTCCCGAGTGCTGAGATTTAAAGGTGTGTGCCACCACTGCCCTGTGATTAAAAGACTTTAAAAGTAAATGTAGGGCATCACATAATTGTAGAAAAATCAATTTATTAATTATTTTATTATTAAATTTTGTTAAGTAATCAAAAACCTAATAAAGAAAAACAAAACACAAGAAGTTATTATTTGTGAATGTATGTGTCTGTTGTGGTGTGTACCTGTGCGTGCAGGTGCACGTCTGTGTGTCCATGTGCTAGTGTGCTCACAGGGAGGCAAGAAGAAGAGATTTGTCTGTCTCTACCCCTCGAAAACGCTCATGTATGCGCGCGCGCACGTTTTTGTGTGTGTGTGTGTGTGTTTGTTATTCCCTTTGGAGAGACTCTCCTTTTGAACATGACGCTTGTTCTTTCAGCCAGGCTGGCTAGCCAACAGACTCCTGGGATCTACCTGACTCTCACCCCCAGTACAACCATGCCTAGCTTATTCACATGGGAGTTCTCACCCATTGAGCCATGTCCCAGGCCCCAGGAAATTATCTGGATGAAACACAGAATCTCTCATTCTTGATATTACTCTCTTTTTCTTTATTTTCTTCCTTATTATTTTACTTAAATGATGAACTCATATCTTTTACTATCTCTTATCATTACTGTTTTTAAAAAGCTAACTTCTAATAGAGAAAACCAAGTAAGGCAAGCTGATAGTCCCGGCTACTCAGGAGCCTGACATAACTAACACAGTGATTTACAGGCCTATAATTCTAGGAACTCAGAATGCTGAGGCAGGAAAATCACAAGTTCAAGGCCTGCCTGAGCTACAACAAGTACAAGGCCAGTCCGGGAAGCATGATGAGATCTTGTCTCACAAACTCAAAAGAGGACTGGGAGATCTCAGGGACCAAACACTTGCCTAGGGTGTTTCAGGCCACACCCACTAGGGGAGCAAGATCAAGACCATATTCTAGTTTTAGATCAGTGCTTTTGTATGTTAAGGAGCATTTCAAAAGACCTTATAAAGTATTTCTTGTAAACTCGGGTTGATCACGCATGAGTTTCCCATATGAGGCCCACCACTATAAACGCTCAAAGTTTATCATGGAATTGGTTTTATCTGTATCGTTTTTCTTCATTTATTCATTTTGAAACAAGCCTCAAGAAACCTTTACCTAGGGGCTGGAGAGATAGCTCAGCGGTAAAGAGCACTGGCTGCTCTTCCAGAGGACCCAGGGTTCAATTCCTAGCACCCACATGGCAGCTCACAACTATCTATAACTCTCTGGTTCCAGGGGATCCAACACTTTCACAGGACACTAATAAAATAAACAAATAATCTTAAAAGATACTTTAAAATATATTTTAAAAAAACCTTTACCTATACAAAACTACTGTTCTCAATAAAAGACATATTCTTATGTATCCTTTATGTTTTTCTTCAAAATATCTGATTTTCTTTGGATCTTTGCATACTGAAACATTTTTCCTATTTCCATTCAATTTAATTACAAGTATAAGATGTTTTAAGTCCAATATTCCCAATTTTGGGTGGAAATCTAAGTCATAAGTAGTTCTGAACTGTCACGAACCAACAGTTTCGGGGTGATGGTTGACGATGTTGGTGATGTCAGGTTTTGAGCTGCAATGGGGTGTGTTTACTAACCAACCAAGCATGCCAGTCTTTGTATAAAACTTGGGAATCCAGAAGTAAGTAAATTTATATTTCTATTAAGCAATCAGTGTTTTAATCACTTATCTTATCTGTAAACGATCTCGCTAATCAGTGAGCGACCCTCATGCAGAACTGAGGGCTTTGTGACTGGAGAGATTTGGGAAACTCTCTTTGGGAATTTCACATCGTGCACCCCAATCCCACTCATCTCCCGGTTCCTCTACATCTGCCCCTCACTCTTTCCCCCCAGGAAAGTTAAAAAAGAATAAAAATAAGACAAAAATAAGCAAGTTTTTAAAAAAGGAAAAACACTTCGCTCCTCTGTCTTTCCGGCTTCTCCGTCTCCTCTTCATTCTGTCCGAACAGCTTTACTTGTAAATGTTCCTTGCGTAGTGAGTTGTTGGTCAGGTTCAAGGCCTCTGGCTTAGGTACACCATCAAAACTGGACCCCCACTGACATTCCTCTGCTGTTGCCCCAGGTCATGGAGAGCCTGCAGCTATGGTTCCACAGGATCAGTCCCTTCAAATACTCCAGCGGATCACAGATGGGGTAGATGTAGGGGAGTGCCAACTCCAAGCCCAGAAGTGTTCCTGGGCAACAGCTGAGAGGTGGAGCCAGCTCTCCCAAGGCCTGTGGTGAGGGGTGGGGTGAACTTTCCCAAGTATGAGAGGAGCCAGCTGTCCTATTTGGGGTGGGGCCAGTTTTCCTGTGCCAGGGTCTGGACCAGGGGTCCCGACCAGACATCTGCATTGCCTTTGGGGTAACCAGAGCCTCAGACATCGATGCAGACACTGTCTGCGGAGGGGCCACTGACCTAACATGGCCCTCCGCAGCAGTTCGGCCTGGATGTCAACCATGACCATAGGCGGCAGCACAGACCACAGAGGTTGGCATGGTCCTGACAACAGCATGTCCCTCAGACTCCACCGTAGTCACAGGTGACAGCCCAGAGGCCCAGGGTTCTTGTGGCCTTTGGTGGCAATGTGGGCCATGAACATCACCACAGAGCCAGGTTGCTGTAGAATCATGGACCCAGACATCATCCTTGGTAGCATCCCAAGCCTGGATGTCACCATGGCCCCAGGTGACTGCACATTCCATTCATATCAGTATTGCCCCAGCTGCAAGGTGGCCTTCAACTATAGCATGACCCAGGTGGCGACCCAGATCACGGGCATCCAACCGACCTTTGATGGTACCAGGAGTCATGGATATCAACACAGACCACAGCTGTAGCAGGGCCACAGACCCAGACATGGTCCTCAGCTGCAGCTCTGGCTCAGGTGTCACCATAGCCCCGGGTTGTTGCACAGGGTACTCAGATCTGCATGGCCAGGGCAGCCGCATGACCCTTGGACACCAACATGGCCTCAGGTTTGAGTCCAGAGCCCAGGTTTCTGCATTACCTTCAATGGTAACCGGAACCACAGACATCGACACAGACCTTGGCTGCGGTAGGGCCACGGACCCAGACATGGCCCTGGCAGCAGCTCGGGTCCAGTTTACATATGGTCACGGGTAGCAGTACAGGCCACCCAGGAGATCTAGTAAACTTTGAATGTAAGATTAGAAAACACGAAGTCTGAAAGTTGACTTATCAAGTTTTATCTCAGTTACTTCTCACTTACTATTTTTTAATTTGTAGTGTGTGTGTGTGTGTGTGTGTGTGTGTGTGTGTGTGTGTGTGTGTGATGTGAGTGAGGAGGCCTACATGCCATGCTGTGCACGTGGCCATAGGGGACACCTCTGTAGAGTCAGTTCTCTCCTTCTACCTTGCCATAGATTCTGGGATTGAACTCAGGCTGTCAGACTTGTGCAGCAAATGTCTTTATTCCCTGAACCATCTCTCTGGCCCCTCACTTAGCCTATTCTTAGCTATTATGCTTGGAAAACTTCACGAGACAGTAAACAATACGGTTCTCCTACACAGATAAACAAGATGGTTAGTGTGTTGTTATTACAGGGGTGTCTGCAGGCCGCTCTAGGTCATTTGCCCTGAGTCACTGGACTATTATTTTGCCGTGGATTTGTTTTGTTTTGAGACAAGGTCTCACAGGCTTCACTATGTAGCCCTGAGTCGCCTCCAAGTCACAGACGTCTGCCTCCTTCTGTCTCCTGGTGCTGACATTCCAGGTTGAGCAACCACACTGGGCTGTTTTGGAAAGTCTTTCCCTGTCTTAGCTGGAGTGGCAGCTGTGATAAACTTCCCGGCAAGCTCAGAAGCCAGGAACAGGTTTTTACCTCAGCCTAGGTCAGCACAGCCAGAGAACACCTCAGCAATGGCTTTCAAAGAGATATTTGCTGGTTTCATGTTTTACTTGTAATTTTATTTTATTCTATTTTATTGCATCTGGCCTATGTATGACAGACAAAGCTTGTTTTATTTCATTTTGTTATTTGTGTTTTTAAAATTAAAGCTAACAATTTATAAGTCAAAATTTATACTCATATAAGATATACCCTTAAGATAACTTTAAAAGCCAGCTATGGTAGTATGTGCCTATAATCCTAGGCAAGAAGCAGAGGAGTTCAGTCTGAGACACCTAGTGAATTCAAGACAAGCCTGAGCTACAAAGTAAGTCCACCACTTAAAACAAAAACAACAGCAAAAAGGATAGTTTGGCTGAATTTTTAAATAGTCAAAAATCACAGTGAAAAGGAAAATGGGCATAGAAGCATTGCCCTGCTATCATAGCCAAAAAAAGATCACAAGAAAAGAAAACCAAGATCAGGGGCCAGAGAGATGGCTCAGAGGTTAAGAGCACTGGCTGCTGCTCTTCCAGAGGTCCTGAGTTCAATTCCCAGCGACCGCAGGGTGGCTCGAAACCATCCATAACGAGATCTGGTGCCCTTTTCACTCCCTGCCTCCTGTTTGCAGCTTGGCAATGTGAGTGCTCAGCTGTTCCTGCCTCTATGCCTGAGCTCCGCCATCATGGACTCTGACCCTCTGAAACTGTAAGCCCAATTAAACGCTTCCTTTTATACATTGCCTTGACTATGGTGATATATTGCCCTCAACCTTCATAAACTTGTAGCTGAGATAGACTTCTATAATAAAAGGCGATTGATGAGAGAAGAGCATCAAGGTTATTCACATGCCTGGGAGAAAAGTCACTTAAGGCAGTGACCTGGAAGGCTGCCTTACATGGTGCGTATTCCAACAAAGAATACATACTAGAGAAGTGACGGAACCCAGGAAGAGTCCTCCCAGGCTTCAGAGGTGGGACACTGTGGGAAGGTAAACACGAAAGCTGTTGGCAGGTCCTCTGGTGGCATTCTGTCTGAGCTGATAAGCAAACACTGTAAAGGATTTATATCCAGGCATCAGGTGGGAAAAAGGAGGAAGACAGTAAGGCTCTTGGATTTTGTGAATCCTTGTCTTGTTTTTAGACAAACAGGAAGGAGAGTTCTGCTTTTTTTTTATTATCTTCAGCTCAGCAATCCTTTATATGTAAAAGATAAATATTTTTATTTTTAATGATTATAAATGCAAAAGTCTCCCAATAAAATACTAGCAAACCAAGGCCAGCAACAAATTGAAATTGATTCCATGAATACAATAATCAGTCTATATGATACGAACACACTAGTAAGAATTGAGGTAAAACACATACACATGATCATCTCACTTAATACAGGAAAAATATTTAACAAAATCTAATCCCTTTTTATGATACAAAATAAAACATCCAATAAACTAGGAGTAGAAAAAATATATTCAACAGTATCAAGGTCATATATAAAAACTATTATTAGAATTGTTACTGAAACTTTTAGGCTACAAGTCTGGAATTTGGTTATCCCAACCAACTAGTCTGGACAACCCATCCTAAACACGACAATTAAAAAGACATACAAGCCGGGCGGTGGTGGCACACGCCTTTAATCCCAGCACTCGGGAGGCAGAGCCAGGAGGATCTCTGTGAGTTCGAGGCCAGCCTAGGCTACCAAGTGAGTTACAGGAAAGGCGCAAAGCTACACAGAGAAACCCTGTCTCGAAAAACCAAAAAAAAAAAAAAAAAAAAAAAAAAAAAAAGACATATAAATAATAGTGAAAAACAGAGAAAGGAGATTTATTCAATGTGGCCACATTAGGAAAAGGAACAAATAAAGAGCCCCCATGACCGCCCCTACATCCATCATCACGACACTGGCATGAGGTAGGGGTATAAGTAGAAGGCAAGAGGCATCCACAGCTGGACAGTCCTGGACATGGTGTGTTCCATCCACCATGTCTCAGCTCCCACAAGCTGTCAGAAATGTGTGTCATCTCTGTCAAGGAGAAGAGTCCCTCCTCGGGCTGGCCAGACTTCAGCATTTTCTTTTTCCCAGACGAGTCTCCCAGAGAAAGTTCTAGTCTTTGGGATCCAGTGCTCCAATAATATGATGTCCTAAGTTGTGGAGGCCCAATTATTCAGGGTCAGAGAATCTAAGCTTGCTTACCCAGCAGGGCTGCATAAGATGATTTGACCACAGGCATGTTTACGGTGTTTGGAAGGGTCTACACTTGGCTGTATGGTGTGCTTTGATCTTGCAAGGGGGAGGTCTTTTGCTCCTCCCCTTGGCATGTTATAAAAAGTCCTTTTGAACAAAGGACAAGGCTGTTGGGTATTGACCAGCCCTCCTGAAGCTGTCCCGTGTTTCTATCTTTCTTCTCATTGGCTAGGTCTCTCTTTCTATCTGATATTTTCTTATCCCTCTCTCCTCCTAAGAACTCTAAGAACTCCCACAGTCCCCCACACTAAGTGTCTTTCTTTGAACTATCTTCTCACCTGCCAGGCAGGTGCATTACCAACCTTGATGTCAAAAGACTGGAATGCTTTCTCTTAATATCAGCATCTCTGTTCAACATTGTGCTAGAAGTTCTAGCCAGAGCAGTAAAAGAAAAGACAATGGCACGAAAATCAGAAAAGAAGGAAACCATCTATAGTCATAGATGACACAGTCAGACATGGAGAAAACCAGAGAAGCCATAAAAAAACTACGAGAGCGAGTAATCAAATTCAGTATCATTATAAGATGTAAGGTCAACACAGGAAAATTCAGTTTTTAAAAAATTGTGTGTGTTTGTGTGTGTGTGTGTGTGTGTGTGTGTGTGTGTGTGTGTGTGTGTTGCCTACATATATGTCTATATGCTGTACGTGTGTCCGGTGCCTGAGGAGGCCAGAAGAGGGTGTTGGATGCCCTGGAACTGGAGTTAAGAATGGTTATGATTTTTGAAATGCATCTACGAGAAAAACTTGTAAAACAATGGCTGTGGGAACCAAACCCAGTGTTCTTAACTGCTGAGCCATCTCTCTAGCTGAAAACCAGTTATAGCTTTACATATTCGGGATGAGCAATCTGAAAAGGAAGTTATGAAAATAATTCTGTTGTAATAACCAAAAAGGAAAAGCTACTTATATAATAAAATTAACAAGAAGATAGATTTATACCCTAAAAACTACAAGGAGTTAGTGAAATTAATCTTTAAAGCTCTAAATAAATGTGTCACATCTGCCTCGACCAGCAAGGAAGACGCAACACCAGGCTCTTCTCCAAGCAGTTTATTCAGGAACCTTGAGACAATCTTCTGACCCCGGGGAAAGCCATCTTCTCCCTCCAGGGAAAGCCATCCCACGCCCTTTATAGCCACTGGGCAATCAACCCCGTAGTGCCACGTGGACAATGCGGATAGGGTCAGACATACGCAAGCAAGCCAGATTCCACGCCCAAGCCAAATAAGGAGTTGTTTATCCCAGAGAACACCTGCCATCGGGAAGGCGGAAGCCGGACGCCGGCGCCATCTTTGAGGTGCGGCTGTGCAAGGCTCTCTACATAAATGGAAAGGCAATCTTGTTTTTTATGACTTAGAAGATTTGACACAGTAAGATTTTAGATCTCACCCACAGTGATCTACTCAAAATCAGCACAATCTCCACAAAAGTCTCAATAACTTTTTTTGTAGAACTGGAAAAGCTACATAGAGTTCATATTCAATCATAAAGGAACCTGAACAACCAAACCAAATATTTAAGAAGTTGGAGGACTTACACTTTTTGGCTTAAAACATACTATAAATTGGGGAGGATATATATATATGAGAGAGAGAGAGAGAGAGAGAGAGAGAATTACCTCTCCCTAGCTAGATCCTCCAGTTGAAAAGTGGAAAAAGATTTGAATTGATAATTCTCCAAACAGGCTATACAAATGGCTACCAAGCATATGGGGGAAAAATAGTCTACATCACTAGTCATTACAGAAATTAAAGCTACAATAAAGTAGCATTTCACACCCACAAGAACCACTAAGTTTAGCAAAAAGGGCAGACAGCACTGGCAGAGGCACAGGAAAACTGTTGGGATGAATGAAAACCATGTAGGCACTGTGGGAAACAGGTGGGCAGTCCCTCAAAGCTAAACACGGACTTGTCATGAGTCAATAACTTCCTCCTAGGTGCACAACCCAAAGACCTGAAGCCAGGTGCTCAAGCAAATATGATTGTTCCCAGCAGCCCTGTTTACAACTGTGGAATGATAGAACCAACCCAAAGTCCTTCAGTGGCTGAATGGATAAAAAATGTTATATATTCATACAATGGAAAACGATTCATTGACCACAAAACATTAATGCATGCTGCAGCATGAATAATCCCTGAAACAGTTACTGAGGAAAAGGTCATTTATTGTATAGTTGTATTTAAATGAAATATCAAGGAGTGGTAAATTCATTAAAAACGGAAAACATAATAGTGGTCACTTGGGCTAGGGAAGAGAACAAATGGGGAGTGATTACCTAGTACAGGATGATCGAATATTCTGGAACTAGATAGAAGGAATAATTGAAGAAAACGTCTAAAGTGCTTTAAATTGTACACTATTTTAGGGTTTCTCTGTGTAGCCCCAGCTGTCTTGGAGCTCAGTATCTGCCTGCCTTTGCCTCCTGAGTGCCGGGACTACAGGTGTGCACCACCACTGTCTGGCTGAACAGTACACTTCTTAGAATTTCATGGAGCCCAGCATGGCTTTGAACTTGCTATATGGTGGAGAATAGCCTTAAACTCCCGACCTTCCTGCCTCAGCCTCCCAAGTGCTGGGATTACAGGCATGTGCCACCACACTCGGCTTTGAAATGAATATTTTTAAAGGTTAATTTTACATTACATGGGTTTCACATCAATTTTTAAAAGAAAGCAGAAAGGATGCTCTTGTACAGGACTATTCTCCAAGGCAGACAGCCACCATCTTGGAGCATTCAGCTGTGGAAGCTTGAAAAAGATCATTCCAGCTGAGCTATTGACTGTTTGCATGCCCTCATAGAAGACTGGGGAGCAGCACAGGACCCTCACCTGAGTATCCAGCTGCTCCCAACATCTGCTGAAGGCATCTCTACCTGAATTACACGTAGCTTGGGTAGGGGCTAGCATATATAGGCCTGGGAAAGGGTGTGGCTCCATCTGTGTGGTACAATAAAGTTCTTGTTCTGCTCCGCTCTCCAGGTGTGACCTGTTGGGGAGTGTCCACACCCCTGCAAGTAACCCCTCACCTAGGCTCTGTAAGGAAGCCCAGTGTACTCACTGGTTCCCCAGGATGAACTTCAGTGGAATCGGGCCTTGGTTTGTACCTGGGACCTTAGGAGAAGGGGTAGGCATTGCTTATGTCTCTCCCTGGGAAGGACTTTTAGAGATAGATGCAGTCCTATATTTTCAGAAAGACAACTGTTTTCTGTCCAGATTCAGTCATAGTCAGTCATAGTTATATAGGGTCTCATGGGGCCTCTGTGCTTTCAAAACGCACTTGGTAACAGCTGAAAAAAGAGGGCTCAGTTCCCTGGCCCTGTTAGGAGGAGCTGACACTCAGCTGAAATCACTGCATGGATGTATTGGTGTTGATAGCCATAGGTGTTTCCAATTGCCAGGGCATCATGCTGGTTCTTTTTATTTTTCTCATTTATTTACTTGTTTGTTTGTTTGTTTTCAAAACAGGGTTTCTCTGTGTAGTCCTGGCTGTCCTGGAACTCACTGTGTAGACCAGGGTGGCCTCAAACTCAGAGGTCGGCCTGCCTCTGCCTTCCCAAGTGCTGGGATTAAAGGTGTGTACCACCTGCACCCTGCTAGTTCCTAAATACTTATGTTTTGTTTTGATTATTTGGTTGGCTTTCTGAGCCCAGGCTGGCGTGTTGGTTCCCTGGCACTGGGATTACAAGCGTTTCCAGCCAGTCCTCTCTGAGCTACTTTTCAGTCACCCTTGCCACTCGGTGCTGAGTGTCCTGAGCACTGGGGATACAGCAATGAACAAATGGGAGAAAACACTCAGTCCTCATGAAGTGTACATGCCAGTGTGGAAGAAAGAAATGCGGGGTAAGGTAGTATTTCTGTAACTGAGCATTTAGGAGGCGAAGACAGGAGGATCAGGAGTTCAGTGCCAGTATTGGCTGCATAGGGAGACCCTGTCAGAAAATAAAACAACAAACCATTAGTGATAATGTGATAGACACAGACAGGCACTAAGGAAAGAATAGAAAACAGGCTAACGGTATTGGACACGACATTGGCCGTCACACCCAAGGCTCTCATGGGAGAGCAGCCTTCCTGCAGTTAACAGACTTAGGACTAGAAGGAAAGGAGATGAGGGGAAGAAAGGAAGCACCCCGAAGTTACCATAAACGACCCCCCAAAAGGCAGAGTCTTACAGCGAGTGGAGGGGTTTTAGTCTGAAAGCAGGTCCAACACTGGAGCTTCATTAGTTCGAAGAAACCGGAGTCTGGGTGACCATAGCAGACAGAAACTGAGAAGAGAACTCCAGAAAAGGGTAAAGGTAAGAAGAGGGTGTGGAGCATGGGGTGGGATCTGGCACAAACCTCTGGCTCATCCCAGCCATGCGAGGCCAACTCCCAGCTGCTTAGCCAAGGTTAAAAGAACCAAACGGCTACAGCAGGGCAAAGAGCGTTTACTGTGTGTGCTGGGGCCGAGTCAGCTGGCTAACTTCTGTTTTAATTGTATGCTCTCCAGAGAATGAGGGAAAGTCCAAATCAAAGTCCCGATAAACGCCTCTTCTAGGCTGCCTTCTTACCCAGTGCCCTTGGATCCCTCACACTCTGTTCTCGTTTCCCTCTTCGTTAGGTGGGAAGGGAAAATGAGCTGGCATCTTCGAGGAAAGCAGTCTGGCGCCAAGAATCGAAAGTAACACTGTGTATGCCTCTGACCCACTAATACCCCCTTGAGATCTCCCCTCTCAGAGATAAGCAAATACACAGGCACACATAAAAGTAAGAAATGCAGGGCAGGGCTGGGTGTGGTGACACAGGCTTGCGATCCCAGCTCTGGAGGCAAAGGCCGGAAATCTGTTGTTTTACCTTGTTCCGGTGGCCGTGCTTTAGACTACTAGTGGCCCAGCCGCTAAGGCCATAGCCTGGGGGAGTTCTGTTCCCCAGACAATGGCTCTGGTGCTACCACTAAAGGTAGTTCTAACTAAATCTCTATAGTTCTAAGAAAACTCAAGATTCAAAGGCTAGAGTGAAAACCTGTGAGCTCAGAGAGTTAGAGTAGGAACTGGCTAACTTTCTCTCTTCGCAGGTATCCTGGAAGCCACACCTCCCCAAATGAAAAAACCCACCCTGCTACTTCCTGTCAACCAGTTGCTAACCCCGCCTCTCTGAGCCCAGGCTAATTTTATTTAATTAATGCGAATGCAACACGTCTTTACATAGTTAACAAGTGCAGCATGAACAAATGTAACACATCTTTGCCTGGTTAAACAAATGTTCCACAACAGAAATCATTGCAAGTTCCAGGCCAGCCAAGGTTACGGAGTGAGGCCCTGATCTCTCCTCCATCCTACCCTCCAGTATGTATGTGGCAGGGAAGTTTTCCTGCTCCGTCTGCTCATCCTAGTTTTCTGTGGCACAGACTCTGTAAAAGCAGACTAGCAGGTAAAGAAGAGAGAAACAGAAGTTTGTGGCAATGAGCACTACACAGACAGGACACCACTCAGTGATGGGTTTAGACCTCGTGTTAAGGAAAGAATGACAGTTTATTGATACTGAAGTAATGGAGAGCAAACCCAGGGCCTTACATGGGTTAAGCTGACACCTTACCACTGAGCTGCACCACCAGCTCCAGAACAGGATTCCTATTTTATTTTTATTTTGAGACAGTGTCTCACTGTGTCGACCAGTATAATCAGACTTTTTCTGTCCCGCCTGCCAGCTCCCAAATAACTATATGGAGACGACTTACTTATTATGAAAGTTTGACCAATAGCTTAGGCTTGTTTCTAATTAGTTCTTATAGCTTAAATTAACCCATATCTTTTTTTTTTTTTTTTTTTTTTGAGACAGGGTTTCTCTGTGTAGTTTTGGTACCTGTCCTGGAACTCGCTCTGTAGACCAGGCTGGCCTCAAACTCACAGAGATCTGCCTGCCTCTGCCTCCCCAGTGCTGGGATTAAAGGCATGTGCCACCACTGCCTGGTTTAACCCATATCTTTTAATCTACATTTTAATCTAGATTACCTTTACTTTTTTTTTTTTTTTTTTTTTTTGGTTTTTCGAGACAGGGTTTCTCTGTGTAGCTTTGGAGCCTGTCCTGGAACTTGCTCTGTAGCCCAGGCTGGCCTCGAACTCACAGAGATCCGCCTGCCTCTGCCTCCCGAGTGCTGGGATCAAAGGCGTGCGCCACCACCGCCCAGCCCTTTTTTTTATATTTATTTATTTATTTGTTTATTTATTTATTATGTATACAGTGTTCTGGCTGCATGTTTGCCTGCAAGCCAGAAGAGGGCACCAGATCTCATCATAGATGGTTGTGAGCCACCATGAAGTTGCTGGGAATTGAACTCAGGACCTCTGCAAGTGCAGCCAGTGCTCTTAACCGCTGAGCCATCTCTCTAGCCCTCCCTTTTTTTTTTTTTTTTTTTTTTTTTTTTTTTTTTTTTTTTGAGACAGGGTTTCTCTGAGTAGCCTTGGCTGTCCTGGAACTCACTCTGTAGACCAAGCTGGTCTTGAACTCACAGAGATCCGCCTGCCTCTACCTCCCAAGTCTTGGGATTAAAGGCGTGTGCCACCACCTCCTGGCTACCTTTACTTTGTAAAGCCCATGCTACTTGCTCTGCATCCCTGGCATCACCTCACAACTCCACCCTTCTTCTTCCCAGCATCCTCTGTGCCTGGCAATCCTGCCTAGCTATTGGCTGTTCAGCTCTTTATTAAACCAAAATGATTGTCACATCTTCACAGTGTACAAAAAGATTATTCCACAGCAGATCAGGCTAGCCTCTACTGCACAGAGACATGCCCACATGTGCCTCCCAGTGCTGGGGTTAACACCATGTACCACCATGCCTGGCCCATGATAGATAATCAAAGAAGTGACAAGACAAAGACTGAACTCTAGGGGAAGGTAAATACAGAGAAAACAATGGACTAATTGAGCTATGTAACACAGTGCATGCCAGCTCTGGGCTAAGGTTCTGCTTTGTCTCCAGCATTTAATCTTTATCCTTCTAGGTGAAGGTAGAGGGGAGCCTTTATAAATCTGTCTTGACTTTAGGCCAATGAGGAAGGGCAATAATAATTGTTTCTTATTTCTGCTTATTTTCAATTGTCTTCAGCTCCAAATACCCCTTTGCCAAAGTGGTGTGCTTGGAGTGGCCACTCCTCAAAATGCTTTACTTACAGTACTGTGTTTCAGTGTTTCAGAACTGTCACATAAGCAAAGGTTTAAGTTTGAGAAAATGCTCTGATGGGACGAGAGAGTGGACTCAGTGGTTAGGAGTGTTTGCTGTTCCTGCACAAGACCTGAGTTCAGTTCCCAGCACCCATGTTGGATGGCTCAATAGCTCTAGCTCCAGGTAATCTAGCACCCCCTCTGGCGTCACATGCACATTCCCACATACAGATACACACAAATACATAGAATTTAAAACAAAGTTACAGTTTCTTAAATGCTCTTTTGAGAGAGTTATTATTGTTATTGTGGTCTGCATTGTTGCAGTCCTATTGAGAGCAGCCATGTACCCAAATCACAAACTCTTGGAACACCACATCCGGGAATTCAGCCTATAATTATTCTTACATGTAGATGACATTGGTTGTGGACACTCGGGTCTCTCCTACGCTTCTCTGAACCAGCATTACTATCTTGCTGGTTCCTATACCAGTTTTTTTATTTTAATTTATTTATTCTTTATTTTTATGTGTGTGTGTGTGTATATGTGCTTACATGAGGTTACATGTACTATGTGCATGCCTGGTGCCCATGGTGGTCAGAAGAGGGTGTCACTCCTTTAGAATTGGAGTTACAGACAGTTGTGAGCCACCGTGTGGGTCCTGAGACCCACACTCAGCTCCTCTGTAGCAGCAGCAAGTGCTCTTAACTGCTGAGCCATCTCTCTATACTTTTTAGTTACATTTTAAGCATTCATTTACAATTATATTTTATCCTAGAATCATGTTTTAACTAATTAATTGAACTGATTACATTTCTGAAAACTGTGAAATTATAATTTACAAGGAAGAACTAATCTGATTGCCACTGAATCTTTCTGAATTGGTTACTTTTCTCATTGGTGCAACAAAATAACTGACTTCAGCAACACAAGGGGAAGACTGGTTTGTTTTAGGTCATGATTTCAGAGCTTTGAGTCCAGAGTTGTTGGTTCTGATAGTCCATTGATTCTGGGCCCATGGTGAGCCAGAGCATCCCGGCAGCAGAGCCAGAGAGAGGAGGAGACTGTTTACCTCAGGATAGAGAGGAAGAAAAGAGGAAGGAGGGTGCTGGGACTAACCTTAAAAGGCACACCCCCTACTGACCCACTTCCTGTAGTAGAATGTTATTTTAAGGTGTGTTACTTTTGTTTATGTTGCATTTGTTTAACTCTGTGAAGCTGTGTTACTGTGTCTGTCTAAAACACCTGATGGTCTAATAAAGAGATGAATGGCCAATAATAAGGCAGGAGAAAGGATGGGTGGGGCTGGCAGGCAGAGTATAAATAGGAGGAGAAGAAGGAAGAAGGAATGAGAGAGAAGGAGGAGGACTTCACAGGCCAGCCATCCAGCTACACAGCCAGCCACAGAGTAAGAGTAAGATTTACAGAGGTAAGAGGACCGGAAAAGCCCAGAGACAAAAGGCAGATGGGAAAATTTAAGAAAAGCTGGCAAGAAACTAAGTTTAGTTAAGGCTGGGTATTTATAAGTAGGGAAAAGGCTCCATGTGTGATTTATTTGGGAGCTGGGTGGTGGGCCTCCTAAACAAGCCAAAGAAATAAAGAGTAAAAATTAACAAACAAAAAACTTCTTCCACCTAGGCCTCGTCTCCCAAAGTCTCCACAACCTACCAAAATATCGCCACTAGCTGGGGACCAGTAATTCAGCCCATAAGTCTGTGTAGGACACCTCATATTCAAACTACAATATTTTACATGTATGTAAAACTGTGTATATGCATATAGACATCAAAAGAAGCATTTGAAATAATTTTTACCAAAATAGTAACAGTACATTGCTCCAAATGGTGATATTTAGAGTGTATTTCACTTTCTTCTTTGTGAATTCCTCTATAGTCTACATTATTTTATAATGGATATTATTTTTAAAATTAAAAAGCTAGAAAAAAATACAGCATTTACCTAACATGTACACAAGGTTCTGGACTGATCTCCAGTGGGGATCACGGCCCAGAATTTGCCAAAATCCATTCCAGAGAAGGGGAATTTTCAGAGGCAGGTGTGGCAGCACTCCTAATGGTAGCCAGGGCCATCTAACACCAACAGGACTGGCCACGCCAACTACTGTGTTTGTGTCTGATGGTGTCTTCCTGCCTGCCGTGGAACTTGAGGTTGTTTTAATTGTGAAGGCTCTCTGATCTTCAGGCACTCTGTAAAATAAATAAATAAATAAATAAATAAATAAATAAATAAATAAATAAATAAATAAAAGCACCCTTTCTTTTAGTAAATTTCCTTTCTGCCTCAGCTATTAAGAAGTGGTTTCTATTACTTTCAGCTAGAAATCCTGCTATATACATACATAGGTACATATGTATACATGTGAATGTGTGTATAAATTGAAATTGTCCTCTGATTCAGGGTTCTCTAGAGGAGCAGAAGCCATGGAATGAATGAATGTGTATGTGCTTATGTATATAATATTAAAGAATTTATTAAATTGATTTGCATTTAAATAGTCACAACAGCTGAGTCACATCTGAGAAGCCGAGAACCTGGTAGCCGCTAGGTCTGTGAGGTGGTGTTCTGGCAGTCATAGTCCCACAGTAGCGGCCTCTCACTAAGGAGCCCATCCTGTAGATGCTCAGTCCACGAGACCAGAAGCCTCAGCAGTCCAATCTGCTACCGAAAAAACAGGAGGGTTCTAGAAAGGCTGGTTCTGATATCAGTGAGCCAATCAAGGGATAATCAACTTGGTGGCAAGAGGTAAGGCCAGTAGAGCAAAAGGTGAGTAATCTTCCCTCTGCTGTACCCCTTTTTGTCGGGATTGTTACCGGCGGCGGGTGCTGCCCACAACTGACATCCATTAAGGCAATCACGACAGTTCTTCATGTGAGGATCTCTGCTTGGGTTACAGGGTGATTCTAATTAATCATTTTTTTTTGTTGTTGTTTTTGCTTTTTAAAGATTTATTTATTTATTATGTACACAGTGTTCTGCCTGCATGTACACCTGCAGACCAGAAGAGGGCACCGGATCTCATTACGGATGGTTGTGAGCCACCATGTGGTTGCTGGGAGTTCAGGACCTCTGGAAGAGCAGCCAGTGCCCTTAACCGCTGAGCCATTTCCAGCCCTAATTGTGAGTTTAAAACCAACTACAGTATCTTCCAACATATATTATCTTAGACATTGGTTTGATGGAGCTGAGTTTTGAAATTTAAAGAGGTATGAATTCTAAATATATTGACATTGCTTCTCAGCCTTTTAACTAAGATTAAGTAATGATTGACACACATGTGTTTATATGGTGGTGGTATGGGTACGGGGAGCCAAATCCAGTTCCTTGTGGGTACTTAGGGAGCATTGAACTGCTGAACTACAGAGTTACACCCCTAATAAAATTTCCTATTTTCTGACTCAAGCTCAAGGCTGAATGGTGGTCTTCAGGTTTGAGTGCGGTCAACCCTCAAGGTCACCTGCAGACCTGGGTTCCTTCAACTTTGTTGCTTCTGTGTCCTCTAGGGGCTTGTTGTCCACACAGTCAAAACTGTTCTATCTACATTTCAATTGTAGAGCAGGGGCAGAGATGTGGAGAACAAACACTATTCCTTTAAGCACATGCCCTAGAGGCTCTTCACATTGGATTTCAAATCTCATTGGTGTAGTGGCATTCCTGCTGAGCTGCACCTGGAAGGGTCTCCCAACAATACAATGCCAAGTGCAAATTCCTCCAGCTCATTAACTCTGCAGTGGTCCCCCTCCATCCTGTAGTGCCTAACCCTTATACTCTCCTGTCCGCTATCCCTTTGGGAACCTCACACTTCTCAGTTCTAGATCTCAAAGACGCCTTCTTTTCTATTCCTCTCAGTCCTCAGTCTCAAAATATCTTTGCTTTCACCTGGACTGACCCTGACACTCACCGGTCCATACAGCTGACCTGGACTGTTCTGCCGCAGGGATTCAGACACAGTCCACACCTATTTGGTCAGGCTCTGGCCTCTGACCTGCTTTCTCTGTCTCTCCCTGGATCTAAACTAATACGGTATGTAGATGATATTTTACTCTGTAGCCCGTCCTTACAGGTTAGCCAAACTAACACCTCTGCTCTCCTAAATTTCTTATCCAGCCAAAGTTACAGGGTATCTCCTTCTAAAGTTCAGCTGTCAACTCCCCAGGTCACCTATTTGGGTCTATCCATTACTCCAACTCACAAGGCTATTACTGTAGACAGAAAGCGTCCATTCCAGTCTCTTACAGTCCCTTCTACTAAACGGGAGATTCTGTCTTTCCTAGGAATAATTGGCTTCCTATGGTCTTGGGTTCCATCCTTTTCTCTCCTTGCTCACCCCTTATATGAGGCAGCTCAGGGCTGGCCACATGAGCCCCTCCTCCATCCCGTCACTAACCTTTCCAAAAGCTCCAACAGGCCCTTCTTCAGGCCCCAGCACTTCATCTCCCAGACTTAACCCATCCCTTCTCCCTCTATGTAGCAGAGAAGGAGGGATTTGCCCTGGGAACTCTAGGGCATCAGCTGGGACCCTCCTTTGCACCTATAGCCTATCTGTCAAAGAAGCCAGACCTTACCAGTCAGGGCTGGGCACCTTGCATCCGTGCCTTAGCAGCTGCAGAGCTCCTTATTCAGGAATCAAAAAAGCTAAGCTTTGGTTCACCCATTATTGTGTTTTCTCATCATAATCTGTCCCATCTCTTAGCTTATAAAGGCTTACAAACTTTACCTCCTTCCCGGGTTCTTTCTCTCCAGGTAGCATTACTAGAGGATGCCACACTTACTTTCCGGACTTATCCACCTCTTAATATTTCAAGCCTCCTCCCTCAACCTAATGCTGACTATTCTCCTTCTCATTCCTGCACTGCAACCTTAGAGGAACTGTTACCTCACCCTTCACACATACAGGAGGGCACATTGCCTCAGGCTACTTATACCTGGTACACAGATGGCAGCTCCTTTTTATATGAAGGGACCCATAAAGCAGGTGATGCCATAGTGTCAGATACTGAGATAATAGAGGCACAGGCATTACCCACACACACCACTAACCAACAGGCTGAGCTGATAGCTCTCACCCGTGCCTTCCAGTTGGCACAGGGACAATCTCTAAATGTTTACACAGACTCCAAATATGCTTTTCATATCCTCCTGTCCCACGCTGCTATTTGGAGGGAGCGTGGCCTTCTCACAGCAAAAGGGGGATCCATATCTAACTCAGGCCAAATAATGGCCATGCCGGAGGCTTCCCACCTCCCCAGGGCTATAGGAATTGTCCACTGCTGGTCTTATCAGACCGATAGCTCCATCATCTCTAGGGGAAACAACCGGGCTGACCAGGCAGCCAGGACAGCGGCCCTCCAGGGCCAAGTCTCACCTCACCCACCACAGGGAATCCATACAGTACAGTTACACCCTCACTCAGGGAACTCCAGACACTAGACAAATTCTTTCCTATCTACACCAGCTCTTTCATCCTAATAATCTTGCTGTGTCACAATTCGTAAAAGCTCACCTGCAGCCCACCTCTGAGGACTTACAGTTCTTAAGAACTATTACTGCCTCTTGTGAGATCTGCCAAAAAACAGATCCCAATACCAAGTATAGGAGTCAGCCTTTTCCCACCCACCAGGCTAGAGGTTCCCTTCCAGGGACTGACTGGCAGCTTGATTTTACTCATATTCCTACCGTCAGGAAAGTTAAATATCTCCTCGTGATGGTAGACTCATTTTCAAATTGGGTGGAGGCATATCCGGTCTCTAATAAGCGGGCTCAGACAGTTGCAGACCTCCTTCTCCCAGAAATTATTCCTCAGTTTGGGGTTCCTGCTTCTCTTCAGTCTGACAATGGCCCAGAGTTCACCTCTCAGATTTCTCAGACACTAGCTAAGGCTCTTAACATTCCTTGGCATTTTCATATCCCATACCGTCCCCAATCCTCAGGAAAAGTGGAGCGTATCAACCAGTCTTTAAAAACTATTCTTACTAAGATGTCACAGGAACTTCATCTCGACTGGGTAAGATTATTGCCTCTAGCTCTTCTCAGGCTCAGGGCTCTCCCTAAAAAGCCTCTTTCAATCTCTCCGTTTGAACTAATGTATGGAAGGCCAGTTCTAACACCAGGTCTTTTATCCAACCCTCCAACTGTTCCAGACAGCCTGTTAACTCCCCTTTTATGTCACCCAAGGTCTATTCTATGGAGCTATGCAGACTGTTCATTACCTCAGCCGTGTGACAATAATTGTCCACCTCTAATCCACATTGGAGATCAGGTTCTTCTCTTCCCTCCAGGCCCTTCACCCCTTTCCCCCAAGTGGCAGGGACCCTTCAAGGTAATTCTTGTGACTCCTACAGCTGCTAAACTCGAGGGCTTTCCTCACTGGGTCCACCTGTCTCATCCAAAACCTTTAACCTCACCTCCATCCCAGAAAAATCTCTCTTCATATACAGTGAAACAAACAGGGCCTCTCACTCTCAAGCTCCAGAGGACATCAGGATCCACTGCCTTGTCACCAGTTCCAGAGGAATAAGGTATCACCCCTTCATCTCCCAACCAGGGCCACACAGATCCGGAGGCAAAAAGGACCATCAAAAATATCCAGGCAGTAAGGAAAAATATAATACAACAATCTATCATTGTTCAATACTCAGCAACTGATCACCTGTGTTTCCTAAAAACTAACCTAATATGGGAAACAGGTGCCTTAAATAAACTACCTCTAATAAGGCTTGTCTCAGATAAAAATTAATCAGAGTACTAAGGCCAGGTCTACCTCAGATAAATGTCACATGTCTCTATCTGGGCAGGCCAGATCTACCTCAGATAAATGCCAACTCCAAAAATAAAATAATAATGATTCTTTTTTCTCTAAGCTTTTTCTACATCAACAGTATCTTGTCAAACAGAAGGTTCCCAGCCACAGCATGGATAGACAGCTGCAGAACAAGGGGATGGCAGAATGTCATTCCAGGACCCCCCCCTCCACCATCATCCCAGGACTCCCAGGCTACCCTCCCCATTTCCCCAAGAGCCAACTGATGCCCACTATTCAGCCAGAAGCAGTCTTTGAGAGAAACGTCACCCCATACCCACTCAACCACAATTTTTTTTCTTTTTTTAAAAAGGAAGAGTCAGGGATGATGGATTCACAACACGCCCCCACAGTTGGGCATGTTTGCACGTGCCTGGCAGACCCAAACACTTCCACCTAGCCAGTTCCAGGTCAAAATAGCCACTTCCGGGTCAAGGCGTCTTGCGTGACCAGGACCCCCTGGCTTTGCATGGTTGCGTGAGAGCGCGCAACACAACCATGTGATCTGCGCATTCGTGGAGTAGCCACATCGACCTGTGTACGCATGTGCCACCCAGCCTTTATAAGCCGGTGCCATATTCCCGGCTTTCTCCTTTTTTTTCTCCACACACGTGTCTCTCCGCAGGCCTGAGCACTCGTCTGTCTCTTTCATCTTAACAAAACTCTTGTTAGTGGATTCTGTCATGTTTCGTGACATTTCCTCGCAGGGTAAGAGCGCCGCTAAATAACAAACAATTACCTTATATTCCATCTATTTATTTTTTAAATGTACTATAATGTAACTATAAGTACAGAACATTGTAAATATTCTGTTATGCCAGCAAGAGCTTCATACATGTGTTTACTGTGTCCCTTCATATTGAGGTCAAGCATGATAGTTCATGCCTCTAACCCCAGAAACCAAGAGGCAGAGGCAGGAGGATTGCAAGTTTGAGACCAACCTGGGTTACAGAGTGCCTTAGTTAGGGTTTTTAATTGCTGAGAAGAGACACCATAACTACGGCAACTCTTTTTTTGTTTTGTTTGGTTTTGGTTTTGGTTTTTTCAAGATAAGGTTTCTCTGTGTTGTTTTGGTACCTGTCCTGGCTCTTGCTCTGTAGACCAGGCTGGCCTCGAACTCACAGAGATCCACCTGGCTCTGCCTCCCAAGTGCTGGGATTAAAGGTGTGCACCACCACCGCCCAACTGGCAACTCTTATAAAGAAAGCATTTCATTGGGATGGCTCACTTACAGTTTCAGAGGTTCAGTCCATTATCATCATGATGGGGAGCATGGCGGTATGCAGGCAGATGTGGTGCTGGAGTAGTCCTATAATTTGCAGGCAACAGGAAGTTGTCTGAGACACTGGATGGTGTCCTGAGCACAGGAAACCTCAAAGCCTGCCACCACAGTGACACATTTCCTGCTACAAAGCCATACCTCCTACTAGTGCCACTCCCTATGAGATTATGAGGGCCACTTACATTCAAACTACCACACACGCAGCAAGACTTTGTCTCAAAAACAAACAAAATGCCTCTTTGAGTGACCGGCCTAAGCTTCTTCACTCTCAGAACAGAGAAAGCAGTGGGGTCACAGCTACAGCCCTCTAACTAGTCAAACAGAACCAATGCTTCTCATGTAGCCAACATGCAGCTGCCCACATCTGGATGTCCTTTGTCAGAGAGAAATAACTGTCTTGTTTAATCGTTTTGATTCAGGGTTTTCTATTTCTGGCAGATAAATGCTATAAACTTCAACCTGCTGCTCAGCCAGGAGGTAATGAATCTGGAAATGATAGTGTCTATACTCCTGACCTCCTGTCTCAAACAGGGAGTGGTAAGGAGAGAGAGAGAGAGAGAGAGAGAGAGAGAGAGAGAGAGAGAGAGAGAGAGAGAGAGCGCACATGTAAAACTACATAAAAACTGCATTGAAAAGAGAATTTCTGAAAACTTAAGGAGACTATAATTGTGGAGACTTGAATAAGAGACTGGGGTGAAAATCCCAATAGTGTGCAGGTCCTAGCGTTAATCTCTCAGAAAGGCAAAGCGAGAAAAATGCTTTCTTTATGTAGTGAGATTTTTCAATCTATAAAAGCACAAAGCTAATCACAATTAGATCTCATCCTTCACCTGTTTAACTGGCTAATATAAAGAAGACAAGACCTAGCAAGTGATGGGGAGTAAGTGGAAGGAAAAAAAACTCGTGCACACTTGGGCACTATAGATTGGCACAGCCACAATAATACGGAGATTCCTTGACAAACTAAAACTTAAGCTGCCACATGATTCAACAGTTCAACTTACGGTGATATACCTGTGGGGAACCAGCACCCACATATATTTACCCCAGGGACTCTTGAGAAATGAGGGATAAGAGACTTAGGTAGAGATATAGAGGAGAGAGAAACCGCAGGATAGCCTCGGGTGGGTCTGGATCCTTATCCACCTGTTCAGACCTTTATTCCAAAGGGCTATTTATAACAATGCCAAGGGGAAGAGCAAATGTCCTCCCCCTTGCTAGTTACAGCCAAATGTAGACCCTTACAAACACCGGGTACTCAGGCCTGTGGTCCAATCATCCTCTTATGCAGTCCTGCTGGGTACAGCCACCAGGAAACCTAGTGGGCTCCAACATGTACCCAAAGGAAAATGAAACCAAGCCATTAGAGAGATGCTAGCAATTGGAATCAACCAGCGTGGCCCCCATAGATAAGTGTGGTGTATAGAGAATGGATTATTAGAACCACAAAGAGGGAAATCTTATCATGTGTGACTACATGCTTTGCTCTGGAAGACAGAAATGAGGCAGGCACAGAAAGATGAGAAATGAATGCATAAGCTTATAGGAGCAGAGAGTAGTGTGCTGGACAGCAGCCTGTGGTGTGGCTGTATGGGAGGGAGGTGGGGATGTTGAGCAGAGGGTGGAAAACTCAAGTCAGGAACATTTAAGGGACATTTTGTCAGTGCGGTGACTGTAGTAAACAGTTGACCCACTCTTGAAAAACGCTGAGAGTATTTTAAGTGTCCTCATTTCTACCACACAAATATCTACGTAAACCAGTGCATAGGTCAGTTAGCTACAGCTGGTTATTTATATGCTTCAAAAGGTCATGTACAAGCCATGCAGTGGTGGCACATGTCTTTAATCCCAGCACTTGGGAGGCAGAGGCAGACGGATCTCTGAGTTCAAAGCCAGCCTCGTCTACAGAGTGAGTTCCAGGACAGCCAGGGCTATGCAGAGAAACCCTGTCTCAAAAAAAAAAAAAAAAAAAAAAAAAAAAAAAAAAAAAAAAGTCATGTATACAACAATGACACTTCCTCCTGTTTAAATACAGAAAAGGGCTAAGGAGGTGGCTGAGTGGTACAACACTTGGACCTGAGACCTGGGTACAGTCCCCAACACCACACACTCACACTCACAAGAGAAAGACAGAACTGATAATATATTGTTTCTGGTATAGAAGAGATGAAGTAAGTACTCTCACATACACACGCGCACACATGCACACACACACACACACACACACACACACACACACACACACACACGCGCGCACTGATTCACTTGCTCTGGCTCCCTCATTCCTCATTCTGCAGGAAGCCAGCCGCCATGTTGCTGGATCACTCAGGCAGCCTACCGAGATGCTAACTAACAGAGTGACAAAGGGCTCCCAGCCAGTGGAAACTGAAGCTGCCTGCCAACAGCCACACCCTCGAGCCCAGAAGTCCTGCTCAGGCCTGAAGACGTACAGAACTGAAGCCAAACCTTAACTACAACCTCATGAGAGAACCATTTCTGAGCCAGACTCAGGACTACAGAAACTTAAGAAATCAGTGGGCTTTGCTGGTATTATTTTAAACTAAAAATAAAAAATTCTAAATTAGAGACGTGATGATCGATTACAGAGACAAAACCCGGAGGACATTTTAAGGAAGAAAATCAAGTTTAATGAAATTTTACTTTTTGCTTTTCTACCTCATAAAAACAGATGGACAGACTTTTCCTATAGTAAAGTACCCGTCCTGAAACAGATGGACAGACTTTTCCTACAGTAAAGTACCCATCCTGAAACAGACATCCGAAGTTAAGCCCTTATCACACAAAATTCTGCCCTGTGGTGGTATTGTGTTCCCCAAAATATTATGCACCCTAATAAACTTATCTGGGTCAGAGAACAGAACAGCCACTAGATATAGAGGCTAGAAAATGGTGGCACTCACGCCTTTAATCCTAGCATTCCAGAGGCAGAGATCCATCTGGATCTCTGAGTTCAAGGCCACACTGGAAACATCCAGACATGGTGATACGCACCTTTAATCCCAGGAAGTGATGGTAGAAAGCAGAAAGGTATATAAGGCATGAGGACCAGAAACTAGAAGCTTTTTGGTGGTTTAAGCTTTTAGGCTTTTGAGCAGCAGTTCAGCTGAGATCCATTTGGATGAGGACTCAGAAGCTTCCAGTCTGAGGAAACAGGATCAGCTGAGGAATTGGCAAGGTGAGGTGGTTGTGGTTTGTTCTGTCTCTCTGATCTTCCAGCGTTCACCCCAATAACTGGCCTCGGGTTTGTTTTTATTAATAAGACTCTTTAAGATTCTGGCTACACTGCCCTACCCCCAGGTGTTGGGGAATCAAACTGGAGTCTGGCACACACTCAGCAGCCTACCCATGAGCTACATCTCCAGCCCCATTTTATCATATTTGTGTATGTGTGTGTGTGTGTGTGTATGTGCACACACGCGTGCATGCGAAGGGGGACTTGTACATGTATGTGCATGTATGTACTCTCAGAAGCCAGAAGAGAGCATAGAAATTATAATTTTAATAGTAAATTAACTCCAATCTCCTTTTTTTTTTTTTTTTTTTTTTTTTGGTTTTTTGAGACAGGGCTTCTCAGTGTAGTTTTGTTGCCTGTCCTGGATCTCGCTCTGTAGACCAGGCTAGCCTCGAACTCACAGAGATCCGCCTGCCTCTGCCTCCCGAGTGCTGGGATTAAAGGCATGTGCCACTGCTGCCTGGCCCACTCTCCTTTTCTATGAATGTCTAGTGCATGCTTTTGTAGCCCACAGTGGTAAGGTCCATACTAAAATATTCTAAAGACTTAGTTTCTACTTCTGTACAGATGTGTATGTCTCTATGCCTGTACATGCTCTGTCATTATGGGTGCCCAAGGAGGCCAGAAAAGGGTGTTTGGTCCCCCTAGAGCTGGACAGAAAGACAGTGTGAACTGCCGAACATGAGTGCTGGGAGCCCAGCTCATCCTCTGGAAGAGCATCAAACACTCCTAACCACTGATGTGACAGTCTCTCTGTCCTTACTCTTTTTTAAGCTTCTTCTATATTAGATCATTGAAAACCCTATGTCTATTAAGTCTGACCTCCCTACCCTGACCTCATAGAAAACCCTGACACGTTTCATTTGGGTCTCTCTCCCTGGTTTTACCCAGCCATTCAACATCCTACTGTAACCTACTATGAGCACAGGACCATGCTGGACCTGCTGATGTAATGGACAAGATACTGGGGTTGAGTTTGAAATTTTTATTCAGTAGTGAAAAGTAATAAAAATGGCACACATGGGCCAGTGAGATGGCTCAGCAGGTAAAGGCACTTGCTGCCAAGCGTCATAATGACCTGAGTTCAATCCCCAGGGACCCATGGGGCAAACAGAGAGCCGACTGCCACAAGTTGTCCTCTGACTTCCACAGATGTACCTGGCATGTACGCACCCTCACACATACATACACATGCACAGCAAACAAAATGTAATAAAAATGGTATGCATGAGGCAGAGACATGCTTTGTATTCTTATAACTTAAGAAGCGCTCCTTAAAGAGGAATTAGGCATACAAAATTGGGAGTGACAAAGAATGTTTAGAAAATAAGTCACTACAAGTTAGCAGAGACTTGGCAGGCAGAGAGAATAAGTAGGAGGAGAAATCTAGGCCTGAAAAAAGAATGAGAGAGAAGAGAGAGAGAAGAAAGAGAGAATGAGGAGGAGACAGAGGCAGACATGCCTGGGGCGAGAATCAGACACACGCCAGCCAGCCAGAAAGTTAGAAATACAGAAGGAAAGAAAAGTAAAAAGCCCCAAGGCAAAGGTAGATAAAGAGAAACAGGTTAAGTTAAAAGAGCTGGCCAGAACTGAGCCTAAGCTAGGCTGAGCATTCAAAACTAATAATAAGTCTTCACATCATGATTTGGGAGCTGGTTGGTGGCTAAAAGAAAAGGTCTGGTAGACTTGAGATAAGCAATTTAGGGAAGAGAAAATTATTTTCAGCCCATTACCACTGACTCAATGATAGAGTGCGTGGGCTCTGGTCTCAATCCCTAGTACTCAAAAAAGAAAAGACTTAAATAGTCACAAACTAGAATATGCCATCTTTCTTTCTTGTCAATAGGGTTTCCCATTCTACATAAAAACAAATCTATAACGAGGCAGAATCATCACTATGTGCAGCTCCAGATGAACCAAAGCTACATGTCTCAAGATAGCCATGAGGCAGAAAAGCAGAGCCAGGAAGGGACTGAGGATCAAGACACAGTCCTTGAGGGCATGTCCTCAGTCACCCTCTCTCTTCACCCAGGTCTCACGCTGCTGAGTTTCCATCAACTCCCAATGACCCATCACATTATAAAGCCACCATGAGTGAACACGTCGATAAGGTTAGAGCCTTCAGTCCACTTTGCAGAGCCACTTCTGATTGTTGGTACATTTGGGGAATTTCAAATCCAATCTGTGACACTTACTGACAGGCGAATGCTAACAGACCAACGGCACTTGAAAGCAGAGCTTTGATTTAGGTAAGCCGGACTTTCCAGAGCAGTTAACAATGAATGTTAGAGCTGGATGTGTCATTGGACAAAGAGAGACCACTGCATAAAGCTGTGAGGTTGAAGCCTGGATTGCCTTGGAGAATCCAAGGTGTTAGAGATGCCAGAACTGTGGAATAACTGCTAAGGAGAGCTGCTAATAGGGAATGGAAATAGCCCAAGGGAAAGAATTGTGTTGCAGTCAACAAAGCTGAATGGAGTTGGAGGTCTGAAGAGCACTTTGATGTCAGACAAGGAGATGCAGTTTGGAGTTTGCCCAGCTGGTTTTCAGTCATGCTTTGGTCCAGTATTTCCTCACTATGCTCCCTTCCCTACATTTTGGAATGGTAATATATATCCTATGCCATTATATGTTGGAAGTATGTGATCTGTTTTTTATTATTTTGATTTTATAGGGATTACAGCTAAGAGATTGCATGAATCTCAGAAGACATAGTAAACTTGTAAACATTGTCAAGACTGTGATAGACTAAGGGGACTTTTGAAGTTGAACTAAATGCATTTTGCATTATGATATTGTTGTAAGCTTATGGGGGCCAGGGAATGGAATGTTGTGGCTTGAATGTAATTGGCCCCCATAATCTCACAGGGTGTGGCACTATTAGGAGATATGGCTTTGTTGGAATGGGTATGGCCTTGTTGGAAGAATTGTGTCACTCTGGGGGTGGGTTTTGAGGTTTCCTATGCTCAGGATACCACCCAGTATCTCAGTTGACTTCCTGTGGCCTGCAAGATTTAGGACTCTCAGCAACTTCTCCAGCACCATGTCTGCCTGCACACCACTGTCCTCCTCCCCATCATGATGATAATGGACTAAACCTTAAGCGAGCCACCCCAACAAAATGTTTTCTTTATAAGAGTTGCCATAGTCATATGTCTTTTCACTGCAATAGAAGTCCAAACTAAGACATATGGTAAGGAGTTCAGAGAAGGTGGCAAGCTTGTAATTTTTGAAATTTCAAAAATGTTAAATGATTAGAATTCTTGCTAGTCATTTGGAGGACTGATTTCTTTCACTCAACCTGATTTCTCTGTAGTTCCTGCTTGTACCACAAGTGTCTGCAGATCACTCCTTTACCCTTCTACTTTCAGAGATTTTGTCTTGTTTGTGTGTGCCATGAGTTTCACTAGGTGCTTCTAGGTGCAGGGGTGGGAGGTGATTCACAGGCGCATGGGCACCTTACAAAGGCTACACCATTGGGAAAAGTCTCCTGGCCCCCTAGTAAACATTAACTGCCCCGTGAGCATCTTGCCCCTTGATAGTAGGATGCCAATGGGCACAAGATTCCCGTAGGTCTTGGGTGGATGACTGCAGCTGCTGTGAGTTTAAGAGTGCAACGGCCATGTGAAGCCCAGGATCCAGTGTTCCACAGCACTCTATTATGGTGGAATATCAGTTTAAGACGTGTTACATTCATTTATGCTGTGGAATATTTGTTTAATGACGCAAAGATGTGTTGCATTCTTTTATGTTCCATTTGTTTAAGTCTGTGAAGCTGTGTTACTTGGCCTGTCTGAAACACCTGATTGGCCTAATAGAGAGATGAATGGCCAATAGCAAGTCAGGAGAGGGATAGGCAGGGCTGTCAGGCAGAGACAATAAATAGGAGGAGAAATCTAGGAAGAGGGGCGAGGAGTGAGAAAAGGAGAAGGAAAGGAGGATGCCAGGGGCCAGTCACCCAGTCACACAGGCAGCCACGTTGTAAGAAAGAAAGAAAGATATATAGAATAAAGAAAGGTTTAAAAAAAAGAGAGAGAGAGACAAAATGTAGTTAAAGAGAAGTGGGATGATATAAGTTAGAAAAGTTAGCTCAAAACAAGCCAAGCTGACGTCAGGCATTCATAAGTAAAAATAAGTCTCCGTGTCTTTATTTGGGAGCTGGATGGTGGGCCCCAAAGAGTTAAAAACAACCACCACAACAACAAAAAAAAAAAAAAAAAAAAAAACTGCACTGCACTCCATCCCTTCCACCAGTTCTTACATGCTTTCCATTCCCTTATTCTTGATGTTCCTGTGCCTTGGATGGAGTAATACAGATGTTTCATTCACAGCTAAGCATTCAACAATAACTTGTCCTCAGAACTTAAACTAGTTATACATTTCTTCAGTTGCTAACACTCACTGCAAAAAAAAAAAAAAAAAAAAAAAAAGCTTTGCTGGGGTGGGGGGGTGGGGGTTGGGAGCAGGAGGGTGGAGAGTGGGGTGGCGCACACCTTTAATCCCAGCACTTGGGAGGCAGAGCTAGGCAGATCTCTGTGAGTTTGAGACCAGCCTGGTCTACAGAATGAGTTCCAGGACAGGCACCAAAAACTACACAGAGAAACCCTGTCTTGAAAAAACAAACAAACAAAAAAGCTTCTCTGATCAAAGACATTAGCACCACTAACCTATGAACATAATCATAATTTGTAAGAAAGCAGTTTGATAAACATACCATGTACATTTAGCGGTAAATCTCCCACTAAGTCCTGTGTCCTTTCCAACCGTGGGCTATTGATCAGGTTTACAGAACCAGATATGAATTCCCTCCTGTGCAGCAGGCTTAAAGGTTTATTTATTTATTTTTATGAGTATGATTATTTTACCTGCATGTATGTATGTGCATCATATATGATGTGCCTTGTTCCCAGCAGAAGCCAGAAGGTGGTGTTGGATCTGGAACTGGAGGCACAGACAGTCATGAGCTACCATGTAGGTGCTGAGAACTGAATCCTCTGCAAAATCCTCTGCAAAAGCAGCAAGTGCTCCAAACAACTGAGCTATCCCTCCATGCCCTGCAGCAGGCTTTAAATCCTTTTTTAAAGCAGTTGCTTACTGCACCGCTGCACCCCTGGGTATATATTATCTGATAGACGACGTCACATGCAGGGCCACAGCTGAATAAGACTGTTGATGACAGCTCTCTTCCAGCTGCCCATGTAGCACCTTCCGGTGTCTGACTTCTGTTCATCAGCTTAATTTTTGTCATTCTGACTGAAGTAAGATAGAATCTCAATATAGTTTTGATTTACATTTTTCTGATGGCTTTTTTCATATTTATTGGTCATTTATAGTTTATCTTTTTAGTGATTTAGTTTTATTTTATGTGCATTGGTGTTTTGCCTGTATATATGTCTATGTGAAGGTGTCTGAGCCCCTGGAACTGGAGTTACAGATAGTTGTGAGCTGCCATGTGGGTGCTGGGAATTGAACCCAGGTCCTCTTGAAGAGCAGCCAGTGCTCTTACCCACAGAGCCATCTCTCCAGCCTCCTGCAGATCATCTTTTGAGAACTGCCTATTCATTTCATTACTCCACTTGTTGGTTGGCTTGTTTGCTTTCTTGTTGTTTAAGTCTTTGAGTTCTTTGTATATTCTAGATATTACCCTCTGCCAGATTGATAGCTTGCAATGATTTTCTCCCATTCTATATGCCGTCTCTTCACTTTTCTGTATAGAAAAGTTTCCTTTTCTGTATAGAAGCTTTTTAATTTCACATGTCTCATTTGGCAATTGTTGGTCTTATTTCCTGAAGTACTACTGAGAAATTCCTTGCCTGTGCCTAGAGTTTCAGGTCTGATGTTAAGGTCTTTGATCAATTTGGAGTTGAATTTATGCAGGGTAAGATACAGGAACCTAGCTTCATTCTTCTATTTGTGGATATCCATTTTTCTCCACACCATCTGTTTAAAAAGATGTCTTTTTTCCAATTATTTTTGGCATCTTTGTCAAAAAGTCAGGTGGCTGTAGCTGAATGAGTTTCTATCTGGGTTCTCTATTCCATTGAGATCCATGACCGGTTTTGTGCCAGGACCATCCTGGGGTTTTGCTTGTTCATTTACTATGGCTCTCTGGTCTACCCCGAAATAAAGTGTGATGATGTAAGTAGATTCCTTTTGCTCAGGGTTGCTTTGAGTATCTGGGATCTTTTGTACTTCCACATGAGTTTGAAAATTATATTTTTTGTCTCTGTGAAGAATCACATTGGAATTTTGATAGAGATTGCATTGAATCTCTAGCTTGCTTTTGGAAGCACAGTCATTATATTAATTCTATATAGACTGTATAGTTACATATAGTCACAATATTAAGTTGTCCAATCCATAAAACATGGGAGGTTTTTCTATTTTCTTCAGGTTATTTTATTTTTATTTTATTTTATTTATTTTTATTTTATTTTTTATTTATTTATTATTTTTTTATGTTTTCAAGACAGGGTTTCTTTGCATAACAGCTCTGGCTGTCCTGGAACTCACTTTGTAGACCAGGCTGACCACGAACTCACAGAGATCCACCTGTGTCTGTCTCCTAGAGTACAGGGACTAAAGGTGTGCACCACTACAGTCAGCAATCTTTTTCATTTTTTTTTCCTTTAGGGTTTAAAAGTTTCCATTTAGAGAGTTTGTATTTCTTTGGTTGGGTCCATTTCAAGTTGCTTTCTTTTCTCGTGTTATTTTGGTTTTGCTTGAGGTTGGTCTGAATGGGATTAGTTCCCTTCAGATAATGTAATTCTATATACAAGGCCCCAAAGATAAGCCAGGCAAGGGGGCATATACCTATAATCCCAGAACTTTGGAGGCAGAGGCAGAAGGACCAAGAGTTCAAAGGCCTGATTGGTGATACAGAGAGTCTAAGATCAGCTTGGACTACATGAGATCCTGTCTCAATTAACAAACAAACAAACAAACAAGACCTCACACACACCTCCATCTGAAAACTTAGAGTGTGGGTGCATGTGTGGAGGTCAAAGGACAACTTTAGGGAGTTGGTTCTCTTTTTCTACCACGGGACCTGGGGATTGAACTCATGACATCATTCAGCAAGAACATTTATCCACTGAGCCATGTTTCAGGCTTGCAAGTATTTTATCGAGAACTTTTACATCTGTGTCCATCAGGAAGACTGACCTGTCAGTCTCTTTTGGTTGTTGCCTTATCTTTTCTGGTTGGAGTATCAGGGTAATCTTGACTACAGAAACTGAGTTTGGAAACCTTTTCTGTTTCATGACAATTTGAGGAAGACTGATATTAGTTCTTACAAAAGTCTGGTGGAAGTCCACAGTGAACCTGTCTGAGCCTGGGCATTTCAAACTGGGAGGCTGTTTGGATTGCCTCAGTCTCCTTTCTCGGTCTAGATCTATTGCAAATTGCTTATTTCACCTTAGTTTAACTTTCACAGCTCATTTACATCTAACCAGCCATTTCAATTAGATTTTTTTCCAGTTTGGTGGAATGTAAGATTTAAAGATAAGTCCTTACAATTTTCTAAATGTCATTGGTATCTGTTACGATGTTTTCCTTTTCATCTCTAATTTTACTAATTTGGGTCTCCTCTCTCTTTGTTAGCCCGGCTGAGGGTTGTTGATTTTATCTCTTCAGAGATCAAGTCTTCTTTCATTGATTCATTGTATTTTGTTTGTTTGCTCTATATTGTTAAACTCTGCCCTGATCTATGTGACTGCTGATTTTTGGTTTGCTTGCCCCTAAGGGGCACTTTAATTAGCATCCCCCTGTGACTAATGGTATTGGACAATTTTTCATGGCTTATCTGTTGTTATATACCCTGTTTTGTAAAGTGTCTACTCTTCCCTTTTTAACGTTTTTACTTTTGTGTTTAAGGGCACCATAAATACTTGTGTTGTGTGGATTAGAACATTTGCAAACTCACCCCCTACCCACCCATAACCCCCTCCACATTGTCCTTTAGCTTCCTCGTGGAGCCTTCACAGAGTACTTTTTTATTTGGTGAGCTCAAGTTCAACAACTTTTTACATGGTACTTTCATGGGGATCTCTAAGGAAGCTCTGCCTAAATCTAGAGACTGATGAGTTTTATTCCTGTTTTCTGTTTTCCTCAAGAGTTTATATTTTGTCATGTGTGGTGGCACACACCTTTGATCCCAGAACCTGAGACAGAGGCAGGCAGATCTCTGAGTTTAAAGCCACCTGGTCTATATGGCAAGTTCCAGGACAACCAGGGCTATATAGTGAGACCCTGTCTCAGGAAAAAAAAATCTGTTTCATGACCGATTTTTTAATAAATGCTTGTATTAGCTTGAATTTTGTTGAATCTTTGAAAAATAGATGTCCCATGGTTTCAGCACAGTTAACTGAAAGTCTATCCTCTCATCAAATTGCTCTTGCACATTTGACAAAAATCACTGAGCATATCCATGTGGGTGTTCTGAGTTCTGTCTTGTTCTATCAATCTGTCGTCACACTGTGTTTAATATTAGGTAGAGTGATTCTTCCCACTTTATTCTTCCTCATCAAGATCAGCTACTTGCAGAACTTATGCTTTATCATATAAATTTTGGAATAGTCTTCTTTATAGACCTTCATAAATCTTGTTAAGATTTTTAAATAGGAATTTTTATAATAATAATAATAATAATAATAATAATAGGTAGCTGACATCTGTACTAAGTTTATTTTCCAGCATACAGGATAATATTTATCCTTATTTGTTTGAGTTTTAGTTTTTAATTATGTTTTTTGGTTTTCATATAGATCTTTTATTTCTAATAAGTGCATATTATTTTCACGAGAGTAATATTTAAAGCAAAAGTATTTTATTTCCTTTAGAGCAATTGTTGAATGGGGCTACACTTTAAATTCTGGTTTCTGTGTGATTATTGTAGTATAGAGAAGTGTGACTGATATTTGTGTGTTGATTTTGTGTCCTGATACCTTGTTTAATGCTCGGGGCGGGAGGTATTTGAATTCTTGGAATTTTCTGTATTGACATTCATGTCACTTGACAAGTCAATCATCGACTAAAAACTGTCACATCTGTGAACTAAAATGAACGTTCTCCCTTTATAAGCTAAATTTTCTCAGCTATTTCACTATACCAAGGAAAAGCGACTAATGTAAAAATTAACTTCCTTCCCTCAGACTGACCTACCATCTACTTTGGGACCTTGGTGGATGTGAACCCACCTATTCCTGTGTCCATCCTTTGTCAGGATGACTGTCAAACTGTGACAAGTCCTTTGAAGTTGTCCTTTGCATCTCCAGAAAGGAGCACTCAGTTGTTGTTTTAACAAACTTAATTTTGTTGCTGCAACCTCTTTGAGACATTTCTCCTCAAATGTTATCCCAAATTCCAGGAACAGCAAGTCTTGCAAGCAACACTCATGATGGGAACTGAAATCACCGCCACAAGCAATAGTGGTTCCCTGGAGCCAGGAGACTCTGCATGGCCAGACCTGCAGTAATGATCAACCCAGCCATACTTGACTTTCCCAATACACCTGCCCCCCACCCTTTACTCTGATGCTCCCCCTGTATAATCCTGGAGCTATCAACAGCACCTCAAAGGCAGTATGTCTTAGTCAGTGTTCTATTGCTGTGAAGAGACACCATCACCGTGGCAACTCTTCTAAAGGAAGCATTGAATTGGGGCTTGCTTACAGTTTCAAAGGTTTAGTCCATTGTCATTATGGTGGGAAGCATGGTGGCGTGCGGGCAGACACGTAATGGAGAGAGAGCTGAGAGTTCTACATCTGGACCCACAGGAAGCAGGAAGACAGAGACACTGAACCTGGCATGGGCTTTTGAAAACCTGAAGCTCACCCCCAGTGGCACACTTCCTCCAACAAGTCCATACTTCCTAATCCTTCCAAACAGTGTCACTCCCTGGTAACCAAGCACTTGAATCTATGAACAGCCCTTGGGAGCTGTTCTTACTCAAACCACCACACACTACTTAGGACAGTGGTCTGCTGTCCTTCCTTGTGTTGGCCATACTGGAACAGAATCCCTCCTGTTCCACCACCATTCATTTCTGCTGCCTGGATTCCTGTAGGCAAGTGGCTAAACTTGGTCTTCTAGGACCACTGGGCCCAGGAGTCTGGCTCAGGACCCTTGGAACAAAACTACTTTTCTAAGAAAAGCTTCCTTGACCTTTAGCTTGGTCAAGATTATGTCATGCTTTTTCATGGCATCCTGTTCCTCCATGGTGTTCATCATGGCTCATAGGTATGTATTTATTTGTACTTTTCTTTAATTAGTAGTAATCTTCATGAGACTGTAAAGCTTCATGAAGTAGAGACTAAACTTGTTTTGCTAAAAAACTGTATTTTGAATAATAAATAAAATCAACTTAATTAGTCCATCAGAATGCACTTACTAAACACACACAAATCTCAGAAGAACAAAAGTTCAGAGAGCAAGAATCAGAGAGAAGCCAGGCTTAGTGTCTCACACCTTTAATCCCAGTACTAAGGCAGACGCAGGCAGATCTCTGTGAATTCCAGGCCAGCCTGGTCTACAGAGTGAGTTCCAGATTAGCCAAGGCTACACAGTAAAACTCAACAGAAAAAAAAATATTCTTTTCAGAAAGTATATGTATATATGGAGAAAGAAAAACAATGAGAAGAGATTCTTAGTGTGAGAAACTCTTTCTTTTGTTACCAACAGTTTAAATGGCTGCATGCCTGCTTCCCCCCACACCCTTCCTCCCACTCAGTCCCTTTTCTCCTTTTCCTGCCACTTTCCAAATGAGCCAACTGGGAAAAGACTGAGGTTGAATCTCAGCCAATAAGGAACAGCCATGTTTCCTTTTGTCTTAGAGATACCGTACAGAGTCCATCTTGTCCACGTGTGCTTGCTAGCCCAGTTTGGCTCACGGTGTACCCGCTTCACAAAAAAATTAATTGCCTAGCCGGTTGCTTTTGCTTTGTTCGTGTGTTTCTTTTTGGGACTCAGAGATCGTTCATTTTCATTATGAAGTACTTATTACAGCTGATATACAGGCATATAAAGGAAACTTGTCTCAATGATGGCAGAGAGACAGCCAAGGTGGGAAAAGAATGAACTCACAAGCAAAAGCTTCCAACAGAGTCTTTTCCTCAGGAGTAATCAAAATGTGGGACAGCACTGATGAAGAAAGAGATGTCTGCCTCTGTCCCCTCACACCACAAGAAGCCATAGTCTTTTTATAGGGTTTCTGGAATGAGCAAAGGCCTATCTATCTGCCTGCCTGCCTGCCTGCCTATCTATCTATCTATCTATCTATCTATCTATCTATCCATCCATCCATCTATCTGTCTGTCTATATCTACCTACCTACCTATCTTCTTGAGACAGGTCCTCTGTCTTAGTTAGGGTTTCTACTGCTGTGACAAAACACCATGACCAAAAAGCAAGTTGGGGAGGAAAGAGTTTATTAGGCTTACACTTCAGCATTGCTGCTCATCACTGAAGGAAGTCAGGACAGAAACTTGACTGGACCCTGGAGGCAGGAGCTGATGCAGAGGCAATGGAGGAGTGCTGCTTACTGGCTTGCTCTCCATGGCTTGCTCAGCCTACCAAGCAGAACCAGCAGCCCAGGGATGACCCCACCCACCGTGGGCTGGGCCCTCCCCCATTGATCACTAAATGAGCAAATGCCTTACAGCTGGATCTCAAGGAGGCATTTCCTTAGCTGAGGCTCCTTCCTCTGATGACTCTAGCTTGTGTCAAGGTGACACACTAAACCACCCAGTGTAGCCTCATATAGCCCAAGCTGGCCTTGAGCTTGCTATGTAGCTAAAGCTCGCCTTGGATTTCTGACTCTCTTGCTTCTGCCTCCTAATTGCATTTACCACCATGCCCAGCTTCGGAGAGTTGAAGTTTTTAATTTTGCATTAAAGTGTGTGTGTGTGTGTGTGTGTGTGTGTTTGGGGGGTAGGAGACTTGCAGGAATCAAGTCTCTCCTTCAACCCTGTGGGTCTCAGAGATCAAATTCAGGAGTTAGGTTTGGTGGCAAGTAGCTTTACCCAACAAGTCATCTCACCAGACCCAGAACTGAATTTTTTGTTTGTTTGTTTGTTCTTTTGTTGTTGTTTTTCGAGGCATGATTTCTCTGTGTAGCTTTGGTGCCTGTCCTGGATCTTGCTCTGTAGACCAGGCTGGCCTTGAACTCACATAGCTCTGCTTGGCTCTGCCTCCCGAGTGCTGGGATTAAAGGTGTGGGTCACCGCCACCCGGCCAGAATTGAATTCTTAAAAGCAACCTCTTCTGTCGTTTTGCATTCAATACAGTGGCTGCACCTTAAGCAACTGTTGTCCCAACCGGCAAATGCAACTCCGCAGCTACCAGCTTCAGTTCAGCGGCAGGGGCTGCAGGCAGGTGGGAATTCTGTTCCCTCAGGCACCGGCTCTGTCATATGGCTAAAGGACACTTTATCTAAATCTCTACCCTCCTATAGAACGCAGGATTCAAAGGTTGAGGTGAAATCCCGCTAGCTCAGAGAGGCTGAATAGCAAATAGCTACCCTTCTCTCCTTGATCGTGTCTCTGGAATAAAGGGCCGTCCTTCCGCTCAGCCCCCCTTAAGAACCCTGGCTACACTTAGTTCCTTCCTACCACTCCTGTCAGCTACTTGCTGACTCAGCCTCCTGACCCCAGGTTAACTTTAGTATAAATGTAACATGTCTTTGCATCGTTAACAAAGGCAGCAGAAACAAATGTAACACACCTTACAGAGTTAAAATGATATTCCACAACACTCTTCCTCTTATTTTCAATCTATCTTTCCCTGTCCCCAGGAGGGCTCTTACCTACTCAAGTAAGCCAAAGCAACACTTACATCCAGTGTTGTATAATTTCATTGGGTGTAGGGGTACCTTCTGCCAATTTAACTACTTTTTAATTACTAAGTGTCTAGAAAACAGGAACTCTAAAACGAGAGACTCGATGCATTAAAACACCTCCCGGTCCGGGCGGTGGTGGCGCACGCCTTTAATCCCAGCACTCGGGAGGCAGAGCCAGGCGGATCTCTGTGAGTTCGAGGCCAGCCTGGGCTACCAAGTGAGTTCCAGGAAAGGCGCAAAGCTACAGAGAAACCCTGTCTCGAAAAAAACCAAAAAAAAAAACAAAAAAAAAAAAACCACACCTCCCGGAATTCTACCCGGCGACGGGGAGGCTAAAGGTCGGGTGCCAAAGGTTCTGAACCTGTGTCCCACAGTTTCATTAACGGTGCTTTGTTTCCCAGCTTTTGTTTCATCTTTTCTATAAAACTGTGAAAAATGGGAAAGCCAGAAGGAAACATGTGCCTTTCTCATGCAGGATTGGTGGATCCATTTTCTTCTGCCGGCTTCTATATCCTAACTTCTCTGGAACGTCGGAAAACTGAGGTGGCTCGTTCATGGACCTAAGTCTGGTCACAGCTACAGTCGCCATGCTATCTTCAGGGGGATAGAGCTTAAGATAGTTTATTTTCTTCTCTGTATCTCTCTATTCTTTCATTAAAATATGTATAAAGTGAGCACCGATTGGCTTTTTGTTTTGTTATTTTTATTTTTACTATGTTTTGAGTATATATATATGGTAGGATGGATATATAAACATGAGCCCATGCCCACAGAGGCCTGAAGAGGCTGTCAGATCCCCTGGGGCTGGAGTTAAACACTCTGCGAGCAGACAACATAGTTGCTGAGAACCAAACTCAGATTCTCTGCAAGAGCAGTATGTGGTCTTAACCACTGAGTCTCTCTTCAGCCCCTATATCGCTATTTTAAGACATTAAAATAAATAAATAAATAAATAATAATAATAATAATAATAATAATAATAATAATAAAACTACAGAGTGCTCTTGAGAAATGCTCTAGCTTCACTTGTCTTTCCTAAAAATCCATACTCTTCCACACTGGCCTCTGATTTAGCAAGAAGTGTTGAAAAGGGGGAAGAGGAGATGGAGGTGTTGGCTTGCTGTTTCTTCCAGTGGGCAGAACACAAGAAAAGGAGATTTGTGTGAGAGCCACTTCTGAGATGCAAAGGCTTGGGACCCCAAGGGAAGAATGAGATGAGGAGGAGGGAGAGGACACGGTAAAAATGATAGAAGATAGCCCTCAGGTCTAGCCTCTGGTACAGAGGAAAGGAAAATCTGTGATTCAGGACCCAGATAGAGTCCTTAATTATGGCCTACTACAGAACTATGATAATTTAAGGAACATTCTGCCCCCAGACTGCTAAACTGTGAAAGACTTTTAAACAAGGAGTGAAAGAGCCTCTCACCACCTGGCTCCTGAGGCTGTGAGGTGTAGGGTGAGTGGGTCCACACAAAGAGCTGTGGAAACAGAAAAAGTATGCAATACCAGCACATCCCTCCTTGAGATGAAGACTCCACGCTGAAGGAAAATGAGGGAAATCAGTGTCTTTATGTACTGACTCACTTTGTTATCACTGGCTGTGGTCCCCCTCAAAATCAGGGATTGGAAGATAATAGAAGCATAGGCATTACAGGAAAGTGGGTTTTGGTGCCCAGTTTACTGGGCCAGATAGGACCACGTTTACAGAAGAGTTGGGGAAGGGGTTAATTCAGCAAGGACCTCTGGACTGGTATGGCACATTGGTGGCTTTTTGGAGCCGCATAGTGAGGGGTGATCTTTATGAGGCAGGAGGGGCTCTAGCAGACGTGAATGATTTAGACTGGCGTGTAAACCAACTTTGTAAAGTGCTACAGCAATCAAGGGAGGGTGAGGAAAAGACAAATCAAAGGAGTCCATTTGGGTGACTCAGAGGTGAATGCCACAAGATTGGTGTCAAGCCGGTCTCTAGGGGGCAATTGGCAGAATGACAAATACTGCTAGTGAGATTCTGGGAGGCATTGAAACCTGGGCAACAGTTGCCAGAGAATGTCGGTGATAAAGTGATGTAGGGGAAAAAATGAGTTTGTCCTGGAATGGGCAGGTGTACCTCCAGAGTACGCAGTGTACATAGCAAGAAAGAATACTAGGGGTGAAGATTGCTCACTCAACCTAGAGTCCTTTCAACATCCAGGTGTGGTCACAGACAGGAAAAGGCCATGTTGCTGGCCCGGAGACAGGGATCCGGCTCCACAATAAGCTGGACCACTGCCCTGCTCTCCATTAGGCCTGAGCTTAGCCAATGTAATATGGCCCCACTGAAACTGGGAGTGAAGAGGTGCACAGCAGCCCCATGGCAGCAGCACCCTAGGATGAAGAAGCTAGATAGCCCATCGAAAATGACTAGAGTGTAAAGAGTCATTGTAGATAGGGTGCTGTCCCCCATACACACCACTGTAACTAGCATAGTGCTTTTGATGAGACAACTGATCCAAGTGATAGGATGTCTTCATTGTGTGCCAACCTTGCCAACATTTCTTTTTAACTCCTCCTTAGCCAACTTGAACTACTTCTTGCTTGGAGTAGACAGTGGTAGGCTGTCAGAGATCTAGTACCCTTGTATTAGAAGCTTTCCTTATATAATGCTAACCTTTGAGTGTCTTAACGATTTGCAAAAGCATTGGGAAGAACAGAGAGGATGGGAATTTAAATGAAGGCACTCTTCGTGGGTGGGAAAGTGCACTCCTTGGTGCCGTGGAGTTGTTTGGTAAAAATCTAGTGCCCAGGATGGACTATTTCCCTTTGAGTTGTTGGCCAGAGATGCCCCTGGGGACACACAAACAATATAATTATTACCACTATTGTTAACTGCGAGGCAAAACTAAGTGGTAATTCCTTATTTCGGAAAACACTGCATACTCTAGTTGCAGAACGTGGGGAGTCCAGGTTGAAACTATGCTGGCAGCTCCCTTCTTGCTGGCTGGACTTCGGAATGTTGGAAGGCACCACATAGGCTTCTGGGGAAGAGTTGGCACCAACAGTCCTACCAGCATGCCAGGTAGGATGTGCCCACTGAGTGGAACAGTGGCACAGCTATTATGGTTTAACCAATGACTTTTGGATTAAATTTAAAATCTGAACTATAATACAAACATCAGGGAAGATCTTAGTGTTGATGGAAATGTTGGAGAATCCCACCTGAGCTACCACATGCTACTAGGGAAATTCGGGTCCCCACTTAGGATTCTTAGTCTCATTAATAAAAGAAGTTAAGAACTGGCTTACGCCGGGCAGTGGCGGCGCACGTCTTTAATCCCAGCACTCGGAAGGCAGAGCCAGGCAGATCTCTGTGAGTTCGAGGCCAGCCTGGGCTACAGAGTAAGTTCCAGGACAGGCTCCAAAGCTACACAGAGAAACCCTGTCTTGAAAAAAAAAAAAAAAAAAAAAGAACTGGCTCAGAAAGAAGCTCAAGGACAGTTTTATTAGCATTTTTTGGGGTTGGTTTTTTTTTTTGTTTTTTTGTTTTGTTTTTTGTTTTTTTTTGTTTTTTTGTTTTTTGGTTTTTTGAGACAGGGTTTCTCTGTGTAGCTTTGCGCCTTTCCTGGGACTCACTTGGTAGCCCAGGCTGGCCTCGAACTCACAGAGATCCGCCTGGCTCTGCCTCCCGAGTGCTGGGATTAAAGGCGTGTGCCACCACCGCCCGGCGGCTTATTAGCGTTTTTTGAAAGCCCACAGAGAAACTGTAAATCCACAGTTGCCCAAATAATAGAGATGAAGAAAAGGAAGAGAAAAGGCCACGTCATTGGAATTAAGCCAGAATGTGGTCAACCACATAGGGAGTAGAAGGATTCAGAGAAAGAGTATAAAAGCCAGAGAAAGCATCTTTGGGCTCTGGCCAACGTGTGAAAGAGACAGAAAAGAAAGAAAAGGGAAAGTTAAGCTTTTCTGAGTAATTCATGAAAGCAGGCTTCAACTCCATTAACAATTGCACTGTGGGCATGGTCTGGGAAAGAAAGAACTTCTCTTTTAGCATGACTTAAGGTTAATCAGTCTTTCTGAGGGTGGGCTCTTGACCAGGTGATTAACCTACCCAACTAGATTAACTGTTTAGGGAGGAGACATGGCTTGTCTCTCTAAAGTAGATTCTTTTGAGCAGGAAATGGCTTTCCCTTAATGGATCTCCAATACTACTGTAACAATAGACCCCAGTGGGGGAGTGGCTGCTATTCTCTTGTTAGATGGATATGATATACCTGTTAAATTGCTTTCCAAACACTTGTGTTTGTGCCCATAGGTTATTGGTCCTGTCATCCTCAGTTGGTCACAACAGAGGAACTTCTTTTTTTGCACTGGAAAATACTACAAAGATTCATAACTGTTCAAGATCCTAAGAATAAGTGACTGTTGCTATGGCATCGTGGCCCAGTACTCAGCTGTGAATGGAATAATCAGGCATCTACATCAATTTCTCCTAAGCTCAGAGAACATTGCAGGAAAAGGGCATAAAGAATGTAAGAGCCAGCCGGGCGGTGGTGGCACACGCCTTTAATCCCAGCACTTGGGAGGCAGAGCCAGGCGGATCTCTGTGAGTTCGAGGCCAGCCTGGGCTACCAAGTGAGCTCTAGGAAAGGCGCAAAGCTACACAGAGAAACCCTGTCTCGGAAAACCAAAAAAAAAAAAAAAAAAAAAAAGCCAAAGGAAAAGATAGTGTTGTGTAGGTATTTCCTCTGAACTGAAACACTTCCTACCAAAGGGAGGAAGGAAACTCATACAGCTTACAAGGTCCAGGGAGTTCCTGAAACTTACATGACTCACAAGGTCCTTCTCCAAAGTTGTAAAAGCACTAAGAAGTTGCTGAGGAAAGACTTTCCCATCAGCTGCCCTGCCTGCAAGTGTAGTGTGTGCCAGGGATGCTTCTTTTGTGAGTCATCACTCATTCTGAGGTGGGGCAGCTGCTTTTAAGTCACCTATATGCCTGTAAGTAACTCCTCACCCACACTGCTGTAATTAACTATATGAACTTACTATTTCATTAAGCTAGACTTGGGTGAAATATATATTTTTTAGTCTATTATTGGTGCACTATCTGAGGTGAGTAGACATTTGTTCATATCTCCTCAGGAAAAGTCACACAATAAGAAGCTTCAGTTTCTCTTACCTTTGACTTCTCCATGGTGATCTCTGAGTATCACAGGGTGGCCAGCTTTCTACTGAGCAAATGATCTAAGAAAATGCAGAGGCTACAGGTTCCCTTTATTATCTGCCCTTAGATCTATCTTTTCTACCTTGTTGTAGTCCATCATCTAGGATCATCTCTTATTATATATGAGTAGGGATCATCATAGATATGATACATAATAATCATCTTAGAACTGGCTACTGGGCTCAATGGTTTTGGTTTTGGTTTTGTTTTTTCGAGACAGGGTTTCTTTTGTGTAGTTTTGGTGCCTGTCCTGGATCTTGCTCTGTAGGCCAGGCTGGCCTGGAACTCATAGAGATCTGCCTGGCTCTGCCTCCCGAGTGCTGGGATTAAAGGCCTGCATCCATCTTAGGCTCAATGTTTAAAAATTAAAAGTATCTTGAAAGACAAATGAAGATTCATTAAATGCAAATATTCATAAGAGTAAATTTTTAGCTGGGCATTGCTGTGGGATGTTCTGTACGGCAAATGTGTTGCTAATTAGTCAATAAATAAAACACTGATTGGCCATTGGCTAGGCAGGAAGTGTAGGCGGGACAAGGAGGAGAATAAAGCTGGGAAGTGGAAGGCTGAGTCAGAGAGACACTGCCAGCCGCCACGATGACAAACAGCATGTGAAGATGCCGGTAAGCCACGAGCCATGTGGCAAGGTATAGATGAATGGAAATGGATTAATTTAAGCTGTAAGAACAGTTAGGAAGAAGCCTGCCACAGCCATACAGTTTGTAACCAATATAAGTCTCTGTGTTTACTTGGTTGTGTGGCTGTGGGACTGGTGGGTGAAAGAGATTTGTCCTGACTGTGGGCCAGGCAGGAAACCTCAAACTACAGGGCATGGTGTCATATACCTTTAATTTCAGCACTCAAAATCAGAGGTAGCCAGAACTCTATGAATCCAAGGGCAGTTTGTGGTCTACATGCTAACTTTCACAACAGCCAAGGCTACATAGTAAAATCCTGTCTCAAAAAAAAAAGAGGTGAATTATTATTATTTATTTAAATAGAAAACTTGCTTGACATTTTTAATAGATGACTCAGTTGTAAAAAAAAAACCTACTTCCAACTAACCTACAAAACATCAATTGCTTAAGTAAAGCACATTTATAATTGACCATGAAAAATATTTTCATGCATTTCTTTTTTCTTCATACATCTCTTAACAATAATTATATTCTTTATAATTATATACTTAACAAAAAGTATATTCAAAAATGTTAGGAGATTCCTTTATTTTGAAAACATCATAGTGTACACAAACTAAGACAGCCAGAGCATCTTAAGTAACATCACCGTAAGGGACTGTCATCCTTGTATGTGACCTGCTCCTAACTGTGTCATCATGTGATCATATACACTTCCTCTGACTGACTTCCAGTCTTAGAGCACATTTGCCTTCAGGTTTCAATGTTCTGAAAGCTTCCTTGTGCAGCTGAATCCAGAAATCTATCGAAACAGTATTACAGACTACAGAATGATGATTCTATGTGTTTGCTCCTTTACATGAGGCAAGACTGACATTCAGTTATGGGAAGGAAGTCAACTTTTGGAAGTCTTGGACTCTAATACTGTACACTAATACTGCTAAACCACCATACATAGATTTTAGTCTTCCCAACTTCACTTGGCCAAGTTAAAGCTAACACCTATTGATTTTACCTATAAGCTACTAGAGCTGTGGTGTATCTGTGTTGGACAAAGTGCCAGAGAAAATGCTTGCCTTTATTTATGGGGGTATCGTTCTTGTCAGCATAGACATTCGTCTTTCAGATCTTAGCATCACCGCACACCCCTATCCCTTAAGCTATCCCACCCAAGCCCCACTCTCCCTCACAGCTAGCATTAGTTGGATGAGCGCAACATCTCCCTTTCACTTCCCTGCGTCTCTCCCTTCCTCCAAGAGCAAGATGTCAAAGAACTTCTAGCTCATACTTGGCTACCTATTTCCAAGGCAAGATACCTCTTCAAACACTATAATTCTGCTATTCTCTTAGTTTTCTAGAAATTTAATATACATGTAACACTTAACTTTCAGTTATGTAACCTACAAATTCACTTCCAAGACTATATTGTGTACCAACAGGAGAGATTGAACCAAAAGCTACCTGAGGATAATATAGCAGAAACACAGTGTACTTGGTCATTACAGGAACTGTCCCTGAAAGTATCAGACATAAACAAGTCTATCCACCTGGCTTTAGATGAAAAAAGAAAGTATTTTTTGAGACAGAATTTCATGTAGCCCAAGATGGCCTCAGACTTCCTAGGTAGCTGAAGATGTCCTTGGATGGATTTATGGTTCTCCTGCCTTCACCTTCCAAGTGCTGGGATTACAAGTATGTAATTACTTGTAATATGTGATTACAAGTCAGAGGGGGTAAATAAAATTGTGAACAGTGTTTATAATGTTCATCATTACTCCAGTATATGTTTAGGTATGGAATGAAGATGATATTACTGAAGGAATGATGTCATTTCTTCCATCTTTTTAATCTTATTTTTTTAAATACTTTTCTGCGTATATTTTTATGATCCTGTACATGCCTGGTACCCATAGATGCTAGAAGAGGATCTGGGATCCCCTGAGACTGGAGTTACAGAGGGTTGGAAGCCACTGTGTAGGCACTGAAAATTAACTCAAGTCCTCCGGCAGAGCAGCAGTGCTCCCATCTGCTAAGACACTGATGAACCAGCCTGCTTCTACCTTTGAAAAACAGCCACCAGGTCTTTGTTCCAAAAGGTTGTTATGACCATCTTGTAACCCTACCTTTGTTTCAAAAGGTTATTATAACCACCTGTTGTTATGACTACCTTGTATGTTCTGCTTCTATAACCCCACCTCTTTGCCAAATCCTCCATTTGGAAACCCCTACTTCTGAGCTATAAAAGCTCTTATCTCCCTCATGTCCAATATTGACCTCTTGCACCCTGCCTTAGGGGGAGACAGCCCATGTATATGAATAAAAAAGTTTGCTTTAATAATTTGTCCATAATGATTTGGCCTGGTGGTTTTTCTCCTTGAATCTTTGGGATTAACACCATCTCTCCAATGCTTTATTTATTTTGTAAAGATTTATTTTATTTTTAATTATGTGTATATGTGGAGGAGGATGGGTATGTCCTTGTATGAATGAGTGCAGATGCTCTCAGAGTCCAGAAGAGGGTATCAGATACCTGGAGTTGGAGTTATGGGGGGTTATGAGCTGTCTCTTATGGGTGCTAGGAACTGAACTACAGTCCTCTAGAAGAGCAGATTGTAATCTTAACCACTAATGAAAGGGTTTTTTTGGTGAAAGAGTGTCTTGGCAATCGGGGCCAAGGAATGCCACAAAAATCACACCACGCAACAGACCTCAGGCAAGAGATTTATTTGGGGGGCTGGGATTGCAAAATGGCTGCCTCTGAACAGGCATGGAGACAGCAGCATTCAAGGCTGTGACGGCAGGCTTTATTGGGGGGAGGAGAATGGAGCATGTACACAGAGAAAATAGGGCAAGGAAATGGTGGCCACAATGGTGGAAACGTGTCCCATTGGCAGTTAGTGATGGTGCCCATTGGCACTGAGTCATTGAAGGTGGGGGGTAGGAAAGCACTTGGTTCTGGAATGTGGGCGGTTCTTAGTTGACTAACAACTAAGCCATCTTTCACCTACCCACCCACCCCTAGTGTATTGTTTTAATGTGACACAACCTTGCTATGTAGCCCAGACTGGCCTTGAACTCTTGGTAATCAGCCTCCCGAGTGCTGGGATTGCAAACATACACTACCATCCTTTGGTAAAATATACCTTGATAGAATAGTTTCTTTTGAGTGTTTTGAACCTTCCCCTGATAACACAGTCAAGACATATTTAAGGCATATTCACAAAATCTTAACCGAGAAACACAGAATGCTATACATGTAGAGCCCACGCACATCTCTGTGCTCATGTGTTGTTTTAAGATTCCCACACGGTGTGGTTGGAGGGCTTAGAAAAACAGAAAAATGCACAACTGTTACCACGCAGGGGTAGGAGGCTGTTGGCTGACTCAGACTTAGTCACCCTCTGTGAACAGTGACATCTCTGCTCACTTCATTGCAAGACAATATGTTTCCATGGAGTAAAGTCAAGTCCTCAGTCCCGAGCGCACATCATGGACCAGCTGTGGTGGCAGATGACAGAGTGAAGCTGGGTCCCTGACCTCACAGCTCCGAACAGCAATGAGCAAGAAGCAAACGAAAGGGAAAGCCGCACAGACCTTCGAATTCTGTTCTCAGTGTGGGAATAGATTAGAAGTCACCAGAGAACAACGCAAACTCAAAAAAAAAAAAAAAAAAAAGAAAGAAAGAAAAGAAAAGAAAAGAAAAAGAAAGAAAGAAAGAGAAAAAGAAAAAAAAAGAAAATTTTGTTTGTGGGTTTGTTTGTTGAGACTATCTCCTGTAGCCCAAACTTTAACTCAATACAACGCTAAAAATGACTTTAAACTTCTGCTCCTTCTGCATCTACCTCCCAAATTCTGGAATTATAGAAATGCCCCTCTAATCCCTGGTTTTATGCAGTGCTGGTGGAAATCGAACCCGGGGCTTCAGGCTAACCAAGCACCCAGCCTGACTGACATCCTTAGCCCAAGGATGTCACCATAGTGATACGGGCTGCCACATAAGTGGAGGTGTGCCACAAACAGCAAGGTTCCCAGACGAAGCCGTAAAGTTCTTTCCGATTGGTATCTTAAAATAGACTGAGGTGGGTGAGTGACACCTGCAGGCAGAGCCATCAGGCGGTGCAGGAGGGTCACCGGAACCAGGCAGTCAAGACCAGCTTGGGCAGCACAGTGAGAAGCCATCTTTGAACAACAAAGCACTCAGGTTCTCCTGCTCAGAGGTGTTGATTGGACAATTGGTTTGGTTTCACTAGCTGAGGCAGGGTTTAGCGTCCACTAGGGGGCTGTGGTGGTGGGAGTACCCTGGGGCAGAGACTCTTGTTAACGACATGGATTCTGGGCTTTCTGCAATGCTAGGAACCGACACAGGGTGCCTCCCTGTCCCTCTCTCTTGGAAAGTCCCTTTCCTCTAGGTCATGAGTTCCTTCGGCTGCTCTTAATAAATAATACAGAGTACTTGTGTTCTGGAAGCCGGGACAGTCGGCTGCCCAGGATCTCCCCAAAGCCATTTCCATAAGATGTTTTAAAGCAGTTAGTTAGTTAGTTAGTTAGTTAGTTAGTCAGTCAGTCAGTTAGTCAGTTGGTTCGGGTATGTGTGAATGTATGTGTCAGCTCTCATGTGGAGGTCAGAAGACAACCCACAGGCTTGTTCTCTCCTTCAACGATGTAGGTCCAGGAGGCTCAAATTCAAGTTGTCGGATTTAGTGGCAGGCACCTTCACCTGCCACTGAATCTTCTCCACAGACCCCTCCAAAGCCCTTTCTCTTCCTTCCTTCCTTCCTTCCTTCCTTCCTTCCTTCCTTCCTTCCTTCCTTTCTTTCTTTCTGTCTGTCTGTTTTGTTTTTGTTTTTCGAGACAGGGTTTCTCTGTGTAGTTTTGGTGCCTGTCCTGGATCTCGCTCTGTAGACCAGGCTGGCCTCGAACTCACAGAGATCCACCTGGCTCTGCCTCCCGGGTGCTGAGATTAAAGGCGTGCGCCACCACCGCCCAACATATAATTTAAAATAATCCTGTCAGGCCAGGCATGGTGGTACATGTCTTTATTCTAGCATTGGAGAGGTGGAGACAGGTGGGTCTTTGTGAGTTTGAAGCCAGTCTGGTCTACATAATGAGTTTCAGGCCAGCTAAGGCTATGTAGTAAGAGCCTGTCTCAAATAAATAAGCAAACAGTGATACTGTGGTAGTTTGAATGAGAAACGTCCCCTTAGGTTTGTGCGTTTGAATGCTCAGTTCTCCATGGGTAGCACTGTTTAGGGAGGTTATGGGACCTTCAGGAGTGCCTTGGCAGAGGAAGTATATCCCTGAGGTGCTGTGGGATGGTCTGTATGTCAAATTGCTCTGATTGGTCAATAAATAAATCACTGATTGGCCAGTGGCCAGGCAGGAAGTATAGGCAGGACAAGGAGGAGAGTAAAGCTGGGAAGTGGAAGGCTGAGTCAGAGAGACACTGCCAGCCACCGCCACCATGACAACCAGCATGTGGAGATGCCAGTAAGCCACGAGCCATGTGGCAAGGTATAGATTAATGAAAATGGATTAATTTAAGCTGTAAGAACAGTTAGCAAGAAGCCTGCCATGGCCATACAGTTTGTAACCAATATAAGTCTCTGTGTTTACTTGGTCAGGTCTGAGCAGCTGTGGAACTGGCAGGTGAGAGAGATTTGTCCTGACTGTGGGCCAGGCAGGAAAACTTTAGCTACACTGAGGTCAGGCTTTGGGGGCTTATAGCCACTTCTTACTCTCTGCTTCATGTGTGTGGTAACAATGTGATCAGCTGGCTTCCTGTCCTGCCACCATGACAGGACCTCCCAGCCATGATTGACTCTGTCCCTCTGGAACCATAAGCTAAAATTAAACCCTTTCTTCCTAAAGTTGCTTTTGGTCATGCTATTTTATCATAGCAACGGAAAAGTAGCTAATATAGTCTTTTTCCTTTTCCAATGTTTTCGAACTGCAAAATCAGTCAAAAATCATTAATGTCCATATCAGTAGATCCTCCTCCCTACCCAGTGTTAGAACTGCCCACATTCCAGAATTAGGTGTTCCCCATGCCCCACCGTGCCATCAATGGTTACTAAAGGCCAGTGTGACATGTCACCACTGTTACATATTTTCTCTATGCATATGCTCCATACTCTTCCATAAAATCAGCACTATCATGGCGTGCCCTCCTCTCTCTATAGTTGGAATTTTCTTTGGGCCATCAACCAGCTTCCAAATAAGGACATGGAGACTTATTATTAATTATGAATGCTCAGCCTTAGCTTAGGCTTGTCCCACTAGCTCTTTTAACTTAATTTAACCTATTTCTATTCATCTACATTTTGCCTCAGAGCTTTTTAGCTTTCTTTCATTCTGTATGTCCTACTTTTCCAATTCCTCCATTTCTGGCTGGCTACCCCTGGTGTCTTCCTGTTGTCTCCTTTTCTTCCCGTCCCCCAAATTCCTCCTCCTACTTAGTCTCCCTGCCTGGAAGTCCCTTCTATACCTCTCTCCCTCACTATTGGTCAGTCAGCTTTTTATTAGACCAATCAGGTGCCTTAGGCAGGCAAGATAAAACAGCAACACATCTTTACATAGTTAAACAAATATTTCGGAAACGCCCATCCCCAAATCTCTTGTGTAAGGTCTGTTTGGTGGTGTGATCTTTGTGACATTCCTTGGCCCTCCAATCTCCAGGATCCCTTTCACTGCAAAACCCTTCCATTGGTGCTGTGATTCAGATAGGCCCTCCTGGTAGCTGTGCTTCTCCTTAGGATCTGAGCCACACCAGGACCCTACCCATCCACGCCACCCACAACAGACCCACTTTCTGGCCCACTGATCACTTGGCCCTCCATCCATCACTGGCAATTGGTAAGTGATTCCTCTCAGTCAGTGTAAACGCTTACCTGAGTTTTGGGTACTCTTGGAGGAAGAGGTACCCACCATGCTTCCTACCCTTTTCCTTGGGTGAGACTTCAATTTTGAGCTTGGTTTTCACCTTTTAGCTTCACTTGAAAGCCCTGGTACCAGGCACTGAGTCTCTTTGGATTTTAGCTCTAACCCACATTGAATACAGTGATGACCAACTGATCAGCTTGTGTCTTGTTCATTCAGTCCTTCCTGAGTCCTGGGGTTGGCGTAGACTACAGGCTTAGGAACTTCCTCTCTTCCTCACCAATGGGAATGGCATTGTCCATACTTCCCACCTCTCTACCTGGCACTCCACCTGAAAGGCCCTAAATTTATTCATTTTTGCAATCAAATCTGGCCTCAATATCCCTTAAATAATCAATCCAAATGTGGCTGACTAGCAGCAGCCTAGGCCCAATATTGTTTGAGACCTTTACAAGTACTGCAAGTGATGAGGGGGAGGGGTGAGAAGAGGTTCCCCAATTCCTGTTTCTCTTTTCTCAGCTCCAAGCCTTGTTTGTTCTTGTCTGGTCTTCCCCATACACTGTGTAAATGTCCCGCTGCGTGATGTCATTCTGTACGCTGTGAATATGTGTTGCTCTGATAGGTTGATAAATAAAACACTGATTGGCCAGTAGCCAGGCAGGAAGTATAGGCAGGCAAGCAGATGAGGAGAATTCTGGGAAGAGGAAGGCTGAGTCAGGAGTCACCAGCCAGACACAGAGGAAGCAAGATGACAAGGCAGAACTGAGAAAAGACACCAAGCCATGCGGCTAAACATAGATAAGAATTACAGGTTAAATTAAGTGTAAGAGCTAATCAGTAATAAGCCTGAGCTAATGGCCAAGCAGTTATAATTAATATAAGTTTCTGTATGCTTACTTGGGGGACAAGGAGTAGGAGAGATTTGTCCCGACTGCCAGCTGGCCGGCACACATGAAAACTTCCAACTACAATGTCCTGTCTTAAGTTACCATTGATGGATCTGTAAGTTTATTGCAAAGTGGGAACTGGGAACCAGACCTAGCAGGAGGGGGAGAAAGCAAAGGAATTGGCCAGCCATAGGGTGCACATACCCAGTACACGCCCCTCACTGGCTTGTTCATCTCTCTGGTCCCCCTGCAGCATCCTCCCCTAAGATACGTACAGATCATTTGTTTCTGCTGGCTTCTGCCACCTACAAAATTTGATTACAAATTCTAGAGTCCCATTCTTCAGCTGTCACTTCTTTCCTGTACTTGCTTTCTAACTATTGTCTGTCATCTCTCTGGGCTCTGGCCTGCTATGCCCTCCACATGGGCACCTACTTGTTTCTCTGGCTTCTGCAGCCTGCTACACCTCTGGCTGGCTACACCCATGTGGACATCTCCCTTTTGTGTTGTGAGTTTCCTTGCCTCCCCCTAGAAGATGCCTGCTAACTCCCACAGCTTCCTTAAGTCCTTCTGGGCCTCTGCAACCTTGTCCCTCCTGTCTCTCAGCTCCATCCTGAAAGTCCTGCAGCTTCTCTACACTCTTACGGCTTCCACAATATTGAAACCCTCCCGTGGGTGGAGTTCCAGCTTGTTCCTCCTTGTCCCTTAACCGTTCCTCTCTTTGTCTATGCCCTAAGTGTCTCTTTAGCTCCTGGAGCCTGCTACGCCCTTGGGGTGCCCACCACATGGACAGTTTTCTCTTGGTTCTGGCCTGCTACACCTGTCTGGGTCTCTCTACTAAAGACACTGACTGGTTTCTTTTCCTCTGCTCTCTCTTAGCTTTCTCTTGCCTTCTAGGAACTGCAGTTCGCCTGTAGCCCCACTACACCATCTCTTGTTCCATCCAGCGCCCCACAACTTCTGCTCTCAGCTCCCCTGTACAGCTTATAGAAATTCCCTCCAGTGGAATTTCATTTTGTGACCCTCTCTCCTCCTCAGACTCAGACAGTTCCTATAACCATACATTTTGCTCGGAAAGAGGCAAAAATGGCCAGATGTATGGTTACATTCTTATTCATGGGCTGTAGCCACTGGTTTCGTTGGATGGTCAGGGACTTGGAAGAAGCATGATTACCAACGTGGTGAGGAAGACATTTGTGGGAAAAGTATGGATAGCTCTCTCTAAATGGTCAAAGGACATGGAAATACTGTGCCCCGTGTGAATGCTACATGCTCTAGTCATGCAATAAACACGGCTCCAGAAGCTCCTGAAACTTCACTGGGGAGAGCAGCTACTGGATATGTCCCATCCTTTTGTTGTCTATCCAAATGGCTAAGAAAAACTCAACCCTGAGCCAAACAATGACAAGACGCTGACAGATGTAAGTCATCACTGTGCCACCCTGGCCACATAAAGAATCATCTGGGGAAAATATCATCCTGAGTGAGGTAAACCAGACTCAAACATGGTATGTACCTACTCATAAGTGGATACTAGATGTAAAGCAAAGGGTAATCAGACAACAACCCACAGCTCCAGAGAAGCTAGCTAACAGGGAAGACCCAAAGAGGGACACATGGATCACCCTGAGAAGGGGAAATAGATGAGATCTCCTTGAGTAAACTGGGGATGAGGAGTGGGCAATGGAGGGTAGGAGATAGGGGATGAGATCATAAAGGAAATGGGATGGTTGAGCTGGAACAGGGATGGAGGGGGAAAGCAATGAGAGAGATACCATGATGGAGAGAGATATAATGGGGATAGAGAGAAAACCAGTGCTAGGGAAGTTGCCAGGAATCCCCAAGGATGATCCCAGCTTGGACTACTAGAAATAGTGGAGAGGTGCCTGAACTGAACTGGCTTACCCCAGTGATCAGATTGGTGAATACCCTAACTGTCATCACAGAGCTTCCCTCCAATGACTGATGGAAGCAGATGAAGAGATCCACAGCCAAACACCAGGCAGAGGTCCAGGAGTCCAGTCAAAGAGAGAGGAGGTATTCTATGAGCAAGTATACCAGGATCATGACAGGGTAACCTTCAAAGATGACCAAACCAAACTAGTAGGAACTCATGAAAGTTGGATCAATGGCTGTGGAGCCTGCTTGGGACTGGACTAGGCCCTCTGCATGGCACGACAGTTATATAGCTTGATCTGCTTTGGGGCCCCCTGGTGATAGGATCAGAATCCATCCCTGGTACATGGTGGGGTGGGGGGACACCTCATGCAGCCTTGTTGGCAGGGGGAAGGGCTTGGACTTGCCTCTACCGGATATGCCTCCCCATGGGAGGCCTTGCCTTCTTGTGGGGGGGGACTGGAAGGGGTGGGTTGGGAGGGGGAGGCTGGGGAGGCAGGAGGAGGGAAGAGGGAGATCTCTGATTGGTGTGTAAAATGAATGAAAATTTTCTTAACAAAAAAAAAAAAAAGAATAATCTGGAAAGGTCTTTCAAAATCTTGGTGCCTAAACCGGGAGGTGGTGACACACGCCTTTAATCCCAGCACTCGGGACGCAGAGGCAGGTGAATCTCTGTGAGTTCGAGGGCAGCCTGGTCTACAGAGCGAGATCCAGGACAGGCACCAAAGCCACACAGAGAAACCCTGTCTTGAAAAACCAAAAAAAGAAAGAAAAAAAAAAAAAAAAAAAAAAAAAAAAAAAGCCTGGTGCCTGGCTCCCTTTCAGAGTATGACTCATTTGATCTGAATTGGAGCCAGGGCATTAGCAATGCGTAGGCTCTGCGGAGACTGACTTGTACCCAAGCTGCAAATAGGTGATTTGTCTACATCCATAACTGAGAAACCCAGTGAATGCACTGACATAGAAAACGGCCTTTGTTCTCAAGTCTCCAAGCGGTCTAACTAGTGTGCCCGGAGCCCATGGGGAGCCGGAGGTGGCAGAACCTGCCTGCTGTGGTTTAAACGCAAGAGGTCCCCCTAGGCTTGCGTGTTTGGATACGCGGGTCTCCATCTGGTGGCACTGTTCTGAAGGTTATGGAACACTAGAAGATGGAGCCCTGCTGGAAAGAGAAATCACAGGAGGATGGGGATGAGATCTGAGAATGTGGCCCTACTTCCTGTTCTCTCTAGGCTGCCTGACCACCCCACACTCCCACAGCCACGCCCCCTCCGCCCCCCCCTCCCGCCATGAAGGACTATACTCCTCTAGGACTATAAGCCAAAATAAACCTTTTTTTTTTTTCTCAAGTTGATGTCTTGGGGTGTTCTATCACAGCAACAGAAAAGAAACAAATACACCTGTTATCCAGCTACTTGAGAAACTGAGGCAGAATGATACAGAGGTCAAAGGAAGTCTGGGCTGCATAGCAAGTGTAAGCCCTTCAAGCCACTACCCCCAGGACCTCTAACTGCCAGGTCCCACCCACAGAATACTCTAACTGCCCTAACTGTTAGGGGACCCTGTCCCCACCCTGCAGAGCAAAAAGCCCAATCTCTGGACATGAAATCCCACCAATCTCCACCCTGGAAAGCTCCATCCTGAAAAGTTCCACCTCTTCCCAAGAAACTCTATACAAGCCCTCTATCCTGTCCAGTTTGCTGCTGTTTCTCGCCCCAGCAGAGGCAGCCACCCTCCTGGTTTCCTCCCTCCCAATAAATCTCTTGTGTGAGGTTTATTGTGCGGTGTGACTTCGTGGTATTCCTTGGCTTCCAGCTGCCAGGATACCTTTCCATCCGAGCTGCAATGCTTACCTTTGGTTCCATGACTCTGATAGGCTCTCCTAGTGCCTGCGTTTTCCCTCATGATCTAAGCTGTACTGAGACCCTAACCCTCATCACCAGTCCACCTGCAATAGATTTACCTTATGGCTCAATAATCACTCAGCACCCCTTCCACCAAAATCAATTAGTTAAGTTTTCCCTTTGGTCAGTGTACACATTTCCCTGAGTCTTAGGAAGTAACTGTTCAGTGTCTGGCACCCTTGTAGTACTCCTGGAAGCAGAGGTAACCCCAGGCACGGTCTTTAAGGCTACTGCTGGCCCTCTTCACCTGATGGCCCTCCTACCCTTGGAGCTGCAATCAGGCAGTTTTTTTTAGGCACACTTGGGTTATAACATCCCTTCCTGTGCTCTCCCTATCTTTCCCACAAAAAGGAGCCACAAAAGCCTTTTTCCACCGCGCGGTGGTGGCGCATGCCTTTAATCCCAGCACTCGGGAGGCAGAGGCAGGCGGATCTCTGTCTACAGAGCAAGATCCAGGAAAGGCGCAAAGCTACACAGAGAAACCCTGTCTCAAAAAAACAAAAACAACAACAACAAAAAAAAACCCTTTTTCCAGTCCTTTCCTCTGGATGAGACCCTCCAACTAGAGCTCAGTTTTCTCTCCCTCCATGGAAGTCCTGGTACCGGGCACCAGAGTCTCTCCACTGGCTTAGCCAGGATAAGGTTGCTACACTTGATCCCCATTGAGTTGGGTGATGACCCTCTGAACGGCTTGGTCCTCCCTGAGTCCAGGGGACGCCCGTGACTACAGGCTGCAGTGACCTTTTCCCTCACCTCGCTCATCCATGGGAACTCGGCACTCCATACCCTCCCATTCCCCCTTGGGATGCCTCTTGGAAAACTTCTGGCCTCTCCATCTGACACCCAACCTGAGAGCCACTAAATTAACTCACCTTTGCAATCAAATTTGGCTTCAGCACCCCTTAAATAATCAATCCAAAGGACTATCTAATGGCACCTTAGATCCTATCATTATTTGAGACCTTTACAAATACTGTGAGTGATCGGGGAAATGGAAAGGTTCCCCCATTCCCTATTTCTGGGCTCCAAGCCCTGCTGGTATTTGTCTAGTCTCCCCCACCCCACCCACTGTGTGAATGTCCTGTCTTTTAAGTTGCCACAGGTAGATCTGCAAGTTTGCTGCAAAGTGGGACCTGACACACTCTCTTCCCTGGCTCATGTATCTCTCAGCCCCTTCCTGTAGGGTCCTCTGTCTGTGTCGGGGTTTCAAAAATTCCTATCTTAAGCCTTCTTTGTTAGCTTACTAAATTCAGTTTTACTGGGATTCAGGTGTCTTTTAGGTATGAGCAGCATTGGACCATTGTTTTATACTGTCCCACTTCAATTGATTTTTTTGTTTGTTTGTTTTGGTTTGGTTTTGGTTTTGGTTTTTCGAGACAGAGTTTCTCTGTGTAGCTTTGCGCCTTTCCTGGAACTCACTTGGTAGCCCAGGCTGGCCTCAAACTCACAGAGATCCGCCTGGCTCTGCCTCTCGAGTGCTGGGATTAAAGGTGTGCGCCACACCGCCTGGCTGTCCCACTTCAATTGAAAGGTGGCTCTGGAGTTAGGGTGTGGCTCCCCCTCCTCTAGACCCTAGCATGCCTGTTTAAAAGGTTCCTCCCAAATCTCTGTCCCATATCAGGTGAGGCACCTGCTATGTGACAGAAAGGAGAGCAAAACAAAATAAAGGGACAGACTATTCCCAGTGGGGACTATTGCTACTCATCTCATATGCTTTTTGGTTTTGTTCTCTAAAACTTTTGCTAAGGTACAAATCTTGCCTCAAACCATTCATGCTGTACATAAACAGAGCACAACTACTGTTGAACTCTCAGAAGTACTAACAGCCCTACCTTTAAAATGGCTAACTGGTAAACCTGTCTGGGTTGGACAATGGCCTTTGACAACAGAGAAGCTACAAGCTTTAGAACAGCTGGTTCAAGAGCAGTTAAATGCTCAACACATTGAAGAACCAGCCCTTGGAATTCTCCTGTATTTGTTATTAGAAGAAAGTTCCAAAGTTGGAGAATGCTGACAGATCTGAAAGCTATTAACAAAGTAATTCAGCCTATGAGCTCCCTACAGAATGGGATTCCCTTGCCCTCTCTGCTACCCAAAGAATGGCCTATAATAGTTATTGACTTAAAAGACTGTTTCTTTACCATACCTTTACAAGAAAATGATAGAGAAAAATTCGCCTTCACAGTACCTAATTATAACAATTCCCAGCCAGTCAAGAGATATCAATGGAAGGCCCTCCCACAGGGAATGTTTAACAGCCCTACCCTGTGCCAATATTTTGTGCAAAAACCATTGGAGATAATTGGTATGAAATTTCCACAGTCCATAATTTATCATTATATGGATGATATCTTATTAGCTGATCCAAAGTTAAGTACCCTAGAAACAATGTTTGAAGAAGTAAAGAAAGTTTTGCCTCTCTGGGGACTACAAATTGCTCCTGAAAAAAATACACAGAGGAGATTCTATTAATTACTTAGGATATAAGATAGAGTATATTAGGCTCCAAAAAGTGCAACTCAGGAGAGATTGATTGCAGACTCTTGTTTTGTTTTGTTTTGTTTTGTTTTGTTTTGTTTTGTTTTGTTTTGTTTCAAGACAGGGTCTCTCTGTGTAGCTTTGCACCTTTCCTGGAACTAACTCGGTAGCCCAAGCTGGCCTCGAACTCACAGAGATCTGCCTGGCTCTGCCTCCCGAGTGCTGGGATTAAAGGCATGCACCACTACCTTCCGACTCAATTGCAGACTCTTAATGACTTTCAAAAAATTGTTAGGGAGCATTTCCAACTTACGGGGTATCGTTGGAGTACCTAAAGATGAACTAAAAAAAATTGGCTAATACTTTAAAAGGGGACAAGGACTTAAATAATCTAAGAGAATTATCAGCCAAAGCTGAGAAAGAATTGGCTCTATTAGAAAAGACAATTTGAGGGCTGGAGAGATGGCTCAGCGGTTAAGAGCACTGGCTGCTCTTCCAGAGGACCCTGGTTCAATTCCCAGCACCCGCATAGCAGCTCACAACTGTCTGTTACTTCAGTTCTAAGAGATCTGACACCTTCACACCAATGCACATAAAATAAAGTTAAATAAAATTATTTTTTAAAAAAGAAAAAGAAAAAAGAAAAGACAATTCAAGAAGCACATGTGGATCATGTGAATCCAGAACTTAAATGCATTCTGGTTGTATTCCCCTCCAGACACTCCTCCTGCAGTGATTTTGATGCAGAGGGAAGATATTATATTGGAATAGATATTTCTACCATATATAAGAAAGTGGCTTAGGATGATAGAAAATGTTTCAGATTTCTTTCCCCTCTATATCATTGTTAAATCTATACTTACTGGTTCAACCAGACCACTTGCACGATAGGGTCCGGAGACTGCTCATCAGCAGGTTGCCAAAAGGAGACTTCATCAACAACAGATCCAAAAGATTTCTAACCAGACTTTTAACCAGTTACTATTACAGGATTACCAGCCCCTAGCTACAGAGCCAGAGACATGCAGTACCTAGTTAATCCTGATGACGAAGATCAAGATTACCCAAAGAACCTTGATGCTCTGATTTAACAGGAAGTAGTCTGATGATAACATCGCCCCCTTTCTGTGACCTGATAGTTTATTAATAATAATCAAAAAAGGGGGAAATGTAAGCCCCCACCCTGCACTGGAATGGCCAGGCCCCTCCTCTGAGAACCTCTAACTGCCAGGTTCCACCCACAGAATACTCTAATTGCCCTAATTGTTAGACCCTACCCCTACCCTGCAGAGCAAAAAGCCCAATCTCTGGACATGAAATCCCACCAATCTCCACCCTTGAAAGCTCCACCCTGAAAACCTCCACCCCCTTCCCAAGAAACCCTATATAAGCCCGCTATCCTTGTTCAGTTTGCTGCTGTTTCTCACCTGAGCAGAGTCAGCCACCCTCCTGGTTTCCTCCCTCCCAATAAATCTCTTGTGTGAGGTTTGTTGTGCGGTGTGACTTTGTGGTATTCCTTGGCTTCTGGCTGCCAGGATACCTTTCCACCTGAGCTGCAATGCTTACAACAAGACTGGTCTCAAGAAGACAAGAGAAGAATCAAAGCTAAAAAACCGTTGAGGACACTTATTCAGCAAAAGTAGACGATAAAAGAAAAGCAATTTGATTGGCTCTGTCATAAACAGTGGGTTCTTTAAACACTTGCAATGTGGGAGAGAATAGAATAGTCAAAGGGTAGATTTTTAAAGTCTTCATGGCATCAAAAGGCAGAGACCTGCTCAACTAAGGTGAGCTCTGGTATGCAAAATTATTCTCCCCAAAGGAAGTCAGCAAGCTGTCGTACTCCGGTCCAGTGTAAGAAGTATTCCAGGCCAGTGAAATGGCTCAGGGGTAAGGTGCTTCTGCACGTGCCTGAAGACCTGGATTTGTTCCCTGAAGCCCACAGTGGAAGGTCACAACCAGCTCCAGACAGTTGTCCCCTGATGTCCACCCATGTGCCGTGGCGCACACAAAGCACACACACACACAACTGCAAATGGATTTTTTTTTAAGGAATATTTCTAGAAAAACTATGACCCAGCAAAGGGACTATCTGAAAACATCTGATCAATCATCATTGGTTTGGTTGATGTGTCTTCTGAGGAAGAATTTTAGATCTTTCACTGCTTCATGGAAGTGTGTTGTCTGAGTGAGCTGTGTGAGACTCTTCCTGCATACAAGCAACTGGGGTGGGGGAGCATGGGTGGCAATCAGAATAGGAAGAGGTTGGAATCAAGAAGTTTGTCTATGGTCGATTGGAGGCTCAGCAATGCTCTGACAGAGAAAGGAATATGGTACCCAGTTTGGAAAGCTGATGATTTTGCTGGACGGCTTTATAACAACTTGACCCAAGCCAAAGTCAAAGGAGAGTACCTCAATTAAGAAAACGCCTCTGTTGCCAGGAGATGGTGGCATACATCTTTAATACTAGCACTTGGGAGGCAGAGGCAGGGGAATCTCTGAGTTGGAGGCCAGCCTGATCTACAGAGTGAGTTCCAGGACAGCCAGGACTACACAGAGAAACCCTGTCTCAAAAAACAAAAAGAAAACAAAAATGCCTCTGGCTGTAAGCAAGACTGGTGGGCATTTTCTTAATTAGTGATTAACAGGGGAGGGCCCAGCTCATAGTAGATGGTGCCATCCCTGGGCTGGAGGTCCTGGGTTCTATAAGAAAGCAAACTGAACAAGCCAGAGGGAACAAGCCAATAAGCAGCACCTCTCTATGGTCTCTGCATCAGTTCCTGCCTCCAGGTTCCTGCTGTTTGAGTTCCTGTCCTGATTTCCTTTGATGATGAACTGTGATATGGAAGTGTAAGCCAAATAAACCCTTCCCTCTTCAACTTGCTTTGGTCATGTTGTTTCATCACAGCAATAGAAACCCTAACCAGGACAATGACCTTTAGAGCAGTTTTTATAGGAGAATGAGGTATGGCCCTGGAGAAATGCTTGGTGTCCCAAACTATGGGGTTGACTTGGGCTGTGAGAGAGGCTGAGAGTGGAAAAGAGGCATTAGGGTGAGAAGAATCCTTATATGGGTTGTGTGCAGGTGAACAGTGAGGGCAATGTGGAGAACAGAATGTCTCATCCCAAAAGTAGAGATAGGATAATGAGTAAAGATTCTTGTGTCTTTGGACACAGGAGGGGCTAGGTTTTAAGGGGTTGGGAGGTAAGGTTATCCATCTCCATAAAAACAGACAAAAGATGAAACCATTGGTCCTGAGTGTTCAGTTAAGGATGAATGAGTCTAAAACGAAAGACATTGACCTACCTGCAACTGTGATGTATATTCCAGGTGCATCTTTGGTGATGGCAATGTCTGTGAGGGCTTCTGAGTCTGGACAGAAGCATCGTCACTGGCCTATCCCAAAAAGTTAGTGTCCTAGTTTGCTTCCTATTTCTGTGACAACCAAAAGAAACTAGAGAGGGGAAGGTTTATTTCAGCTTAAAGCTTACCATGAAAGAAAGCCAGAGCAGGAACTCAAGGCAGGAACCTGGAGGCAGGAGCTGAGTCACAGACCTTAGAGGAGTGCTGCTTACTAGCTTGCTCCCCATGGTTTGCTCAGCCTGCTTTTTATACAACCCAAGACCGCTTACCCAGAGGTGGCACAGCCCACAGTGAGCTGGCCTCTCCTGCATCAATCCTTTATTAATAATCCATAGGCTTGCCAACAGGCCAATCTGATGGGGGCATTTTCTCAACTGAGGTTCCTTCTCCCAGATAACTCTAGCTTGTGTCAGGTTGACAAAAAACTAGCCCAGCCTAGTTAGGCATTGAGAATCCTGGCTCAGAGTTAGTGTTTGGAACAGCTAGCCTACACCCATAGGTTTAAAACTCAAATTCCCAATGTCCCTTAATGGTACACGCCAGTTCATGTCCCAGCAGAGTTCACAGACCGGGCAAGGTTTGACCCAGTGTCCCTCTTGACCACACTTGAAGCAAGGTCCTGGTGGCTTCCTGTTCAGTTGTCCTAATTAATTGGTATTTGACCTGATCTTTCTGTGATTGCTGTATAGTTAATATTAAAGACTTCCTTGATTAATGACTTTAAGGAGGTCCTTTTGAGGAGTTTAAAGGCCATCCTCCAGTTTAGGGAGCATTTTCCTAATGTCTGAGGAGGATTAGTTGGTGCATTAGGTATGTAAATGATTTGCTGCCTTTGAATTCAGATCTAGGTTGTTATATTTAAGGAGACGCTCTGTAAGGCAGTTCATAAAGGCAAACAGGGTTTCATCAGCCCTCTTGGTGAGTTCTTGGATATTATCGTAGTTCACTGCCTTAAGGGAGGCCTTTTCTATACCCTGGGACTCTAGGTGAGGAATTGACCTGCATACCAGATCTTCAGAGTTAGGCTGATAATTCTACTCTATATTATACGCTGTATTATAGGCTGATATTCTAGAAGAGGGAGCACCTCATTCCCAGGAGGGTGATGATGGGGATCCTGGGAATGGAGAGAGGCTGGAAAAAAAAAGGCAAAAAAAAAGCTGCCGAAGTCCAGACATGGGTTTGCTTCTTCCAGCACAGCACAGAAGGAAATATCAACGTAAGTGTCCTGGAATGTTAGACTGTAAGAGTTTAAAGTGTGCTGGAATTCCTTGGTGACCAGGTAAGACACCAGAAGAACCCAGACCTTTATTGATTCAGGAAAGGCGAGTGTGTGTGTGTGTGTGTGTGTGTGTGTGTGTGTGTGCGCGCGCGCGCGCGCGCGCGCGCGCGCGCATATGAATATCCCCTTGGACCCAATAACCTGGAGAGCAGAAAGGGTGTAGAAACCTCAGAGGGTCGGGTTTTAAGCCAAGGGCAGAAGGAGAGAAACAGTGTGAGAAGGAGGCAAGAGCGGTATGGAGGGTGTCGGAGGGGGAGGGAGAGGAGGGATCTGGCTCTGCACGGTGCCACAGAGGAAAAGGAATTCAGTCGTTTTGGTTAGTGGGACCAGAGGAACAGGAGAGAAGGACCAAAAAGGCAGTAAGGGGTAAGGATAAGTAACTGAAGGCAGCTTAAGGGACATAAGGAGGGGGGAGCACTGAAGGGTTAGTTACCTAAAACCCTCAGGTGGACTGAGGTGGGACAGGATGTGCTGATGATACCTATGGAAGCTCCCGATAAGGAGAGCCGTACACCAAACCCGCGGTATCTACCACTTCCGGGCTGCAGGGAAACTGACCCGCACGTGGAATCTTCCATCCCCAAAGCTCCCCCTTTTCTATACTATAAGACCCCCGAGACCCCCACGCCACATGAACACAGTTGTGTCTCTTGATCCTGCTCTAACGGGCACAGTCAGTGGGCCAGCACTGGTCTTCCAGAAGAGATGACACCTGAAGTGCGGGTGTTTTGCTTCCTAGCAGGATTTGGAAGGTGACTCAGTATTGACAGAGAGAGAGTTGGTTGTACACAAAGAAGAAAGCCCGAATGTAAGGACTCTCAGACCACTATAGGTCACTGTCCTGAATGAACTGACGTAAGTCTCTAAGAATAACTTAAAGGCAAAGGTACCATTTTCAAGCCACTGATGGCCATTATCCAGTTAGCATTGCTGTGACCAGACAGTAAGAAAAAGAAGATTGCCTTCCTAGGTCAATCACCACACCCAGGAGAGAGTACTGTGAAGTTACAAAGAAGATAACTAAGCAGAGTGCGTCTTCAGGCGAGGGAGGTTGAGCAGCCTTTCTGAAGTCTGGTGACTCAGGAAGGACCTGCGGGAAGCGGGGAAGGGAAGGAGCATCCTCCTGTTCCTCAGGTTCCCTTCCGGTCCCTGACCCCACAGGTCTGGGCAAGGGAACAGACCGAAGCCCAGAGGAACCTCTGACCTAGTACCAGAATTCCTGGGATGGACAGACAGGTGTCTCAGAGGATCTGGGAGAATCATCAGATCAAGTTCTGGAAAGGAAAGAGGAAAGAGAACAGCGGCGAAGGAGGAGGCCCCCACAGGGCCTGATACCGCAAAGTTACCTCTCCCGGGTGTGTGGGCACCAAGATGTTAGGTTTGGGAAGGAAGGTTGAAAAGAGAGCCATAGAGTCCTGGTGCACTCTGGGTTAAGAGGCTTATTAGAGCCATTAGCACATGAGGGTCGGAAGTAAAGCTTCCTACCCAGGGAACACAAGGTCTTCTTTTAAGGTCCCTTAGCAAAGAAAAGGGGGAGGGAACAGTTTACCACCTCAGTGTAAAGTCCCCTTGACATTACCAAAGTAGGTTAAGAGAGTCTATGTGCATATATTCTATATGTAAATCAATCAGATTTTTCTATGTGTGCACCTGGTTTTTCTAAGAGACCAGAAGTACAGGGATTAGCTTTAGGCAAGGCAGAAAGGATATTGTCTTCCATAGATGCAAGAAAAAAAAATGTAGATTTTAAAGCTCTGCTGGAAAACTTGGTATCACAGCCTTCACTACATGGAGCTAAGGGTTTGGTATTCACTTTATTAGGAAGCATCTTGAGTCAGCGAGGCATTTTTGTGCCTCCTAAGGCTGAGTCAAATTCCTTTGGCTTGCCTTCATCGAGGGTACTGCCTTATTAGCAAGGAACAGACACTTCATCTCCCATTCAGGAAGTTTCTGGATCTGAGGCTGTAGCTCAGCACTAGCTAGCAGTGTGGAGATCAGTCTGTGCCCCGTCCTAAGTTTCAGGCCTGCCTTGCCCTAGCTAACTCCATTTGACAGTACAGAGTCGGGCTCCCTTCTTAGTGTAGAGGCAGAGACAACGCCAGCTGTCCAGAACTAACCAGGAAGCTTAAACTAATAATAATCTATTCCTAAAAGTAAAAAGGAACCACTTGTTTGGTTGGAACCTCCAGCTTGCCGCTGCAGGATCCAGAAAGTCCCATTCTCCTCCCCCATCCCTCTTTCTCTTCTCTCTCTCTCTCTCTCTCTCTCTCTCTCTCTCTCTCTCTCTCTCTCTCCAAACTCCACCCAACTCTCACCTGGGAGTTGCTTTGCTCAAACCTGTTGTTATATTTCTTCAGTTCAGCTTGATCTGGCTTACTGCGTCAGCAGAGAAACTTATTGTCAGGGAGCAGAAAACCTATTCCCACCTATAAAGTTAGCAAGCGGATTTGGAGCATAAAAGCATATGGGTATATTAAAACCATGTCAGAAAAACCAGGTTGAGAACTTGTCAAACAAGGTGAATGAAAGTTTAGAAAGCCAGGTGTGGTAGTGCACGCCTTTAGTACCAGCCCAGCACTCAGGAGGCAGAGACAGAGAAATCTCTGTGAGTTCAAGAACAGCCAGGGCTACATAGTGAGAACCTGTCCTTAAAAAAAGAAGAAAAAAAAAAGCACTGGGGCTGCAGAGATGGCTCAGTGGTTACGACCACTGTCTGCTCTTCCAAGGAACCAGGGTTCAATTCCTAGCACCCACATGGCAGCTCACATCTGTCTGAAATAACTATCAGAAGGGGATCCAAAGCTCTCTTCTGGCTTGTAAGGTATGAGGCATGCATGTTGTGTACTAACATACATGCAGGAGAAACAGTCATGCACATAAAATAAAGTCTTTTTTTTTTTTTAAGTACTAACAAAATAAATGAAAAGAAAGAGAAAGATGGAGAGTTGGCTCAGGGGTTAAGAGCTACTGATCTTACAGATGACCCAGGTTTGGGTCCCACACTCACACAGTGACTCATAACCCTCTGTAACTCCAAAGGAATCCAACATCCCCCTCTTCTGACCTTCAAGGGCACCAGGCACTCACATGCTATACATACATACATGTAGGCAAAACACACATATACATAAAATATACAAGACTAATGAAGCATGCAATGCTTTCACCTGTACTCCACAAAGAGTACACCTTATACTATGAAGGCAATGGGCACATGGACCTGTCATCTGACTACAGATATGTACTTCAAAGGACAGGCAGGCAGAGAATTCCAAGCTGTTAGTGGGGCCTCAGCTCAGTCCAGTCCCTAATATTTGACATAGCCACTCAGCCCAATCCCTATCTAGCATCAGTCCCTCTATCTGTCCATCCATCCATCCAGACCTAGTTGTGCCCCTCACCTCTATGGTCCTGTACCTCTTCCCCAGAGTCTTCCCCCCAAGGGGCTCTGTAGATAGCTCACCCCTATGAAGCTGCAACTCATCTCTGCTCCCCTCCAGCAGCGCTCCAGCTGGGATCCGTACATCTTACTGAATCCCCTGTAGCCATCCTCTCTGCGTCTGTATCAGTGTTCTGCCTCCGCCTTCTGGAAGGCTTTAAAAAAAAAAAACTCCTCGAACGCTGCTGTGGCCTCTTTAACTTTCTAATCATCATGTAATCTACATATATGTACATGTACAGATATAATTACTGTGTAAAGTGTGGTCTTTGGGAGTTAATATTGGGAGCATGGACAGGTATAAAAGAATCTGTGCTTTTCAATAGCCAGCTTTTGAGAGAAATGAAGGGACTACTTGCCAAACCCGCAGCCAAGGAAGCTGATGTAGTTTGTGAATTTGTTGTTCAGTAAATTCTGACATTGTGGAAAGTCACACAAGTGTCCATATTTCTTGAAAGTATGCTCAAGACACTGAGATGGACCTTGAACTGCCCATCCTTGGGCCTCAGCTTCCCAAGTTGCTAGGATTATGCTGGAGTTCAGCTCTTGTCCAGCATGAGGCCCCAGGCTCTCTACCCACAGCACCACCATCTATCAACCAAGCAGCTGGGATTCCAGGCCTGAGTCACCAGGCCCGGAAAATGTTTTTAAACAAAATTTTTGATCGTGCTGTTTTTCTCTAATTTAGATTCAGTTTTCCCTGTTATTAGTCTCAGGTAGCCAAACACAGCAGTCACTTAATTTACAAGGTAATAAGAGTCCACCTGTTCTCAGTTGACCTAGGTTGCTACTATGTGAACATATAAGCCTGTGAGTACAAACAAACCACTGCGCTCTGCTTGGAAGTCAGAATGCCTCTGCAGCACCCACCGCTAGGGCCTTTTCCTGTTCAGAGTCTGAATGTCAAGGTCCAATGAATTTAATGCTGTTCTTTCTCAATAGCTTTTTAAAAATTAAAATCGCTTTCATATTACAAAAACAACACTATATATTACAGGGAATTCTGAAAATGTAGATGAACAGCACGAATAGAAAATTATCCCTGTGCTAACTGGACACCTTGTTATTACCACCTTGCAACTGTGTGCTTGTTTCAGGAGGCTGTTATGAACAATTTGTTATGGTTATGTTCTGATTCTGTAACCCCACCTATTTGCAGGGCAAATCCCCCATTTGGAAACCTCTAGAAAAGCTTCCTTTAATTAATTTGGCCATGATCTAGATGGGTGGTCTTTCTCCTTGAATCTATGGATTAACATGGACTAAATCTTTCTCTGCCTCTCTCTGTGATTGCTCTATTGAGGACAAGTGGCCACACACAGGCTCTCAAGGCTCTCGAGGTCTGGGCTCTAACCCTAACAGCTCACTTTGCTAACAGTATTGTGAATATATATATATATTCACAATATATATATATATACTGTATATATATATATATATATATATATATATATATATATATATATATATATACTGTTTGGTTGGAACTTCCAGCTCACTCCTGCAGGGTCTGAGAAGCCCCACTCCTGTCTCTCTAAACCCCGCCCACTCAGAGGATCTGTGAACAAAGGAAAGGCACCAAAAAGCCCAGTTTCTCATTCTTGGTGGCTACAGCAGCTTCCTCCCCTGAAGTCACCAGCCACTTGAGTCCCCGCATCAAGCAGTCAGCTGTTGACCATACTTGGGCACAAACCCAGCTGTGGAGGACACGTCATCACCCCCACCTACAACCTATATAAACTCCCTGCTTTAGTTCAGGTGTGCGGCTTCTCCAGCCTTGATCTCTGGGACTAGAGAACCCATCTGGGAGTTGCTTTGCTCAAATAAACTTGTTGTTATATTTTTTTCAGTTCAGCTTGATCTGGCTTACTGCATCAGCAAAGGAACCTATTATCTGGGGAGAGGAGGGCAAAAAAACTATTATTTACAGGGAACCAAAAAAAAAAGATTGGGAAAAATAGGGAATTTTCCTTTTGAAAGGATGGTGGGAGAAATGTCTGTGATTGTAACAAGCAACTGAATAAAGGATTGTAGTACTTAAATAGATGAGTGATTGGGGGAAGAACAACCAAAGAAGTATGTGTGTGTGTGTGTGTGTGTGTGTGTGTGTGTGTGTGTGTCTGTCTGTCTGTCTGTGTGTGTCTGTGAGTGTGCTCATGCATGCACAGTGATGTGTGGAAGAAGTCAGAGGATAGCTCACAGGTGACCATTCTCTCTTTCCATCACTGGGTCCTGGGAATCAAGTGTAAGTCCACAGGTTGCCAGCAAGTACCTTCACCCACTGAGCCTCCTCACTGGCCCGCATTTCTCATTTGATGCTCTGTGGAAGGAGCTGCTTTTCTGGCTTGTTATCTGTGGCAATTGCCTTCAGAATAACATTTTTGCCAGTACTTTCTAAGGGCAATTATCACTAAGAGGCTAGTTCCCACATACGTTTACTGCGCCCCATGAAAACTTGAGCCAGTTGTTTTTCCTTCAGTTTTATACCCTTTATATTTATGAAATCGAACCTACTGGAGTATTAAATTATGTTTAATAAAGCGATTTTTATTATAAAATGCTTATATTATTTTCATGTATAATAATTCATATTTAATAATAATAATGAAATAAGATAAAAACAAAATGGAATAGAACAAAACAGATAAAAAGAGCCAAAGAAAAAGCACAAGAAACACATATAGACACAGAGACACACACATTCACACACACAGAAATCACATAAAAACACAAAACCAGGAAAACCACAATATATTAGCAAAAGACCTGTAAGATTTAAAAAAAAAAAAAAAAAAAACTCCAAAATCCCAATGAGTTCATTTTGTGATGTCCATCATCCCCTGCTGGGCCTGGGGCCTGCCCTTAAGCGTGGTTTGTATGGGACAGGACAGAACAGAGGAGGTTGCTCCATCTTGTATTCTTGCTGAGGTCATTTCAGTTTAACTCTCCAGATGCCAGGATATGGTTTCTGCTGTTAAAAACCCCATGTTCTGGACACTTGAGGCTACACCCAGGTGTCTGAACACCAAGGGGTGGATAAGGACTTTCAGTTCACTATAAACTGTCTGAGTGGTCATCTCTGGTGCTGCTGATAACACCAACAGGTGAGACCTGGCTCCTTGACCTTGCTGGCAGACTAATCTCTCCAGAGCTGTTACTAGTACACCACAGAAACTGCAGAATCTCCCTGCTAAACAGCACGGTCCTAGCAAATAGAGTGATGCATATTTTTTCTCTTTGATTTTTATTTTATTCCACAAGTGTTGGTCTTGCAGGCCGCAAGAATATATTATAGAGATTCAGCTGTATATTAAAGCTATTGTTGGTTAAATCGAACCCTGCTCGTGGCTGGCCATGCTGGCAGAGGAGAGTGCTGATCGGAAGAATCACAGCCATGGTTATCTTTTTAGAGCTTTATTGGGAGAGAGAGAGGGAGAGAGAGGAAGAGGGAGAGAGAGGACAGATGGAAGGAAGGAGCAGAAAGGAAAGAGAGGGACGCACAGAGGGCATACCCACTTTTTAGGCTGGGATGCCATTGCAGGCTGATGAGATAATTAAGGACCGAATCCTTACAGCTATACCTAGAAATTTCAAGGCATTTTTCTAGAGGAAGCCATTTATCAAGGAATATTTGGGGTTATTCAGTTTGTAATATTTCAGCTGTCTTCGGCTATGAAATTCTTGTGGGCCAGCCAGCCAGGGAGCTTGAGTGAGAAAGCCTGTAAGGGTAGCCTCCTGGGAATGAAATGGTGTGAAGACAGAGGGAATAGCCAGTAAAGCCCCTCACTGGGGATCTTGCTTTGCTTCCCCAGTGAAGGCATCAAACTTACTCTTTCTCAATCCTCTCAGGGTTAGTGCTGTAAAGGCAACAGCTTCCAACAGAGGTCCACGGGAACATTCACCATTATTTATTCACTGTTCACATATGATGTTTACTACTCAGCATTCAACATGTGGTATTTCAGATGCTGTTTCAGATAACACTTACTATTCCCTAAACACTGGTACAGGCTTTGTCCTAGGTGCCTGCCTGCTCCTTAAACCTCACAATAGCTCACCAAGGTGGTTATTATCTTCTGTAATTAAAAAGAATGGAGAGAGGAGGAGGGAGATCCAATCCATAATAACTATGGGTTATGAATAAGCGCCTTATTCAGGGCTCAAATTGTCTCCTATACCAAATTGCCCCTTGAAAAGGAGAAAACAGCATTTCTTTACCTATCATTTGTTTTGCCTTGGGCACACCTCACTCTTGCCTGGCTTCAGCATGAGATAAGATTGTACACCACAAACAACAGATCTTGGCTCCGAGATCCAAGATCTCCCCCTGGGACCTATCTTACGTCAACTGAATAGAAGAAACCAAATCCTATGTGTCCTCCTTAATTGCTAGCTCCTGCTTTTAGCTCACTGGTTGTTTTATCTGGAGCCTGTGAAGGGAGAACTGACCATTCTATTTTCCCTGAGTGTGAGAGTTCTCTCGGGCATTAAGACAATCTGTAAGGGACTTCCCATGGGATGTGACTGTCACGAGGTATAGCTGTTTAGGTCAGGAGGATTCTAAATAGTAATGCCCAGTCTTGTCAGGAAACTGGCTTCCCTCCCAAATTTTCTTTTCTTGGTCATATTTTTAAAGGATATCAATCTGTACCTGTATGTTCAGCCCCTCGGGAACCCTCCCAAGCAAGCCCAGGCCTGAATGTAGCCTATACCTGCTTACAGGGATACTCTCTTGGGGCTCTCCCAAGTGTGGAGTGGTATGCCTAGCAACTTCCCATGGATGTCTTTTGTTGTTTTGTGTTTAGGCTGTTCTGTACTTTTGGTTTCATTCTGTTTTGGTTTGGTTTCTGAGTGAGACAGGGTCTTATTCTGTAGCCCAGGCTAGAACTCACTATGTAGCTCAGACTAGTCTAACTCACAGGGATTCTCCTGCCTCAGACTCCAAAGTATTGAGATTACAGGTCATGACACCCAGCCTTGTATGTAATACAGACATTATCTCCCTCATAGAACCCTAGGTTTATTAGCATTAGAGACCACACTTCATTTTTGTCTATATACCAGAATGCTTTGAAAATAGAAGAAACTTTTAAAAATGTGTGTTTGCTGTATGAAATAATTGATTAATTAAAATTGGTTCCATCCCTAAATTGGTGCAATTTCTTCATGGAAAAGTTCAGCTGGACAGGATATAATTTTAAAAAGCAAAATATTTTCAATTCTACTGAAGGATACATCCACAAATTCAGTATACCTCTAAGGGACCAAAAAAAGAGACAAAAGTTCAAATGTATATAGTCTTTATGTTGGAATTTCTGTGACATTTTTTCATTTCTTTCTTCCTTCTCTTCTTTCTTTTTTTTTTTTTTTTTTTTTTTTGGTTTTTCATGAATTTCCTGAATTCCATGACAGGAAGCTAGCTAACATTACCCTAAATATCTTATGTATTTTTTATCATTTATCTATCTATCTATCTATCTATCTATCTATCTATCTATCTATCCATTTATTTATTTGAGACAGGGTTTCTCTGTGTACCACTGGCTGTCCTGCAACTCACTTTGTAGACCAGGCTGGCCTCAAACTCACAGAGATTCTACTGTTGTGCCCAGATCGTGACCCCCAGAGAGACCACCGAGGACAAGTGTACCAGAATGCAAAAGCAAGGTTTATTTCCGTTACAAGTCTCCGCCACAGGGAACTCATCTCAAGCACTCACTGGTAGTGAGGCAGGGAGGAGTTACTCTTTCTTGGGGAAGTTAGTTTTTATAGGCAAAACCCACAAAATTTCTTAGAGGGGAGGGGGTTAGTACTGGATTGGTCCAGTTTTTCCCAGGCCTGGACTTTGTCTTATTTCAGCTTATCTGTTTGCCCTGTCAGGAGTTTTATAACCCATCTCCAGGGTCTGGTCATGTTATCTCCGGAGAGCGGCATCTCGTGGTTAATTGGTCACCACCAGACATCCTGACTTTGTTCTTTTGAAAACACCTGACTTCACCCTCTCCAGGAAGGGGGAACTGACTCAGTTTTAAGATATCTCTTCCCTCAGCTCTTTTGGGCTTCTGGGGGAACTGTGTCTGGGTCTTTGGTGGGGGTCTTTCACTGCCTCTGCCTCCCGAGTGCTGGGATTAAAGGTGTGCACCACCACACCCGGCTTCTGTGACATTTTCTACCATCAGTTAAACTCCAACAATAGGTATTGAATGACCTACACTGGTACCATATTGACTTCCTATCATATCAACCTGAGGCTGTAAATACAAGTGTTTAATGACACACAGTCCAAGGACAGACTGTAATGTGACCTAGCCCCTGTTCAGAGCCTGCTGCTTTAGTCCCATTGTCTGGCTCTGCTTCTGCATTCCACCTACTCAGTTCTCCTACTCAAGACTAAGCGCATCACTCTTCCTCCTCAAGTCTAGAACAGGTTGCTGCACTGCTCAGAACACCAGAACTATGAAAAGAAAAGGGAAAAAAATTCAGTTTAAGATGTGTAGGATCTGCCAGGCAGTGGTGGTGCACTCCTTTAATCCCAACACTTGGGAGGCAGAGGAAAGCAAATCTCTGAATTCAGTACAGCCTAGCCTACAGAGCAAGTACCAGGACAGCCAAAAATAAATATTTAGGGTAATGTTAGCTAGCTTCCTGTCATGGAATTCAGACGTCTTGGTTCACGCCTCTCTCCAAATTACTGCATCTTCTCCCAAATCCTCCATTCTACACACACACACACACACACACACACACACACACACACACACGAACACACTCCATATCCAACATCCCTATAACCTAGTAGAACTAGAACATTTTCTGATTTTTTTCTCTGATTCTGTATTTTTGAACCACATTTCTCCCTGTCCCTGCTAGTCTGGAATTTCAACATCTTACAATAAATTGGGCACAATTCTTTAAAAAGCTAATTCCTATTTTTACATAGCAACAGAGCTGAGATGCCTATTATAAGAGAACAAGGAACTGTGGAGATATCTTAGGGCAATTTAGGAAACAAAAAGAAAGTCATTATGCAAATATGACTACTTAGTGAATCAGGCTTTAAAAGAAGCACTGCTTGAAATAAAGGTGAGTACTGGAGTCAGGTTTTCCACCGGTTAGAATTCCTCATAATTAACGTCAGGCTTCTGAGCAGTTTTACAGCTTGTCTCTGATGGAAGTGGCTGTTCTTCCTAACCTGCCTTCATAACTACGCCTTCTCTGCTAGCTTCCTGTGGACACGACTGGCCTCTCACTGATCTACTACTCTTCTCTTTGGCAAAAAGCAGATGCCCTTCTGGCTTCAGGAGAATTGCCAAGCCAATATGTCTCCATTTTGTATTCTCAAATATAACAGAGCAGAGGAAAATATAAACTTACTGTAGTTACCTGATGTTTAGAGGTGTATGAGAAAACCATCTAAACAGTGCTTTCCCAGAGAATTGTCTTAGCTTCCTTTTTTAAGAAGTATTTGTAGCCTGGCAGTGGTGGCACACGGCTTTAATCCGAGCACTCAGGAGGCAGAGCCAGGTGGATCTCTGTGAGTTTGAGGCCAGCCTGGTCTATAGAGCTAGTTCCAGGACTGGAGCTTGCTTCCAGTTTCAGTGGGTTAGTCCACAATCATCACAGCAGGGAGCATGACAGCAGGTAGGCAAGAATGAGGCTGGAGCAGTAGCTGAGAGCTCACATCTTAGCCACAAGCTGGAGGCAGAGAGTGAGTTTGGGCCTAGTGTGGGCCTTTAAAAACCCAAAGCCCACTGACATTGACACACTTCCTCCTGCAACAAAGACACACCTTCTAATCCTTCCAAAGCACTTCCACTAACTGGGAACAAAGCATTCAAATGTGTGCCTGTAAGGGCCATTCTCAATCAGACCACCACAGTTGGTATCTAAAAAAAGAGAGAGAGAAGGAGATAAGAAAAGTTAGCTTTTGAGTTAGAACTCAGAAAAGCAAGAAGGCTCAATGGTAAAGTTCTGTAAGCGGCTGTGTTGGAGGCTTCTGGGGAGTGTAAGCACATTATCTCATCAAGCAGATACTTATTCTTCCCAGCTCCTTAGCACCCCAGTTCTCAACCTCTAGGTCACAATCCCCAAAGACCATTAGTAAACACAGATATTTACATTATGATTTGTAACAGTAGCAAAATTACAGTTTTGAAGTAGCAATGAAAATAATTTGATGGTTGGGGTTCACCACAACATGAGGAACTGTGTTAAAAGGCCACAGCGTTAGGAAGGTTGAGAACTGCTGCATTAGTAGTCTTAAGGTACATCAGATTTCCTGAGGGATGGTATCCTGGTAAGGTGATTGACAGGCCCAGCCAGGTTAACTCTTACAAGAAAAGACAATAGTGTTTAATGTCATATTGTGGTGATATTGTGTCCCCCAATATATTGTGCACCCTAATAAACTTATCTGTGGTCAGAGAACAGAACAGCCACTAGATAAACATTGAGGCCAGAAAATGGTGGCACACACACCTTTAATCCTATCACTTGGGAGGCAGAGATCCATCCGGATCTCTGTGAGTTCAAGGCCACACTGGAACCAGCCAGGCATGGTGACACACACCTTTAATCCCAGGAAGTGATGGCAGGAAGCAGAAAGGTATATAAGGCATGAGGACCACAAACTAGAGGCTTTTAAGCTTTTAGGCTTTTAGCAGCAGTTCAGCTGAGATCAATTTGGATGAAGACTCAGAGGCTTCCAGTTTGAGGAAAAAGGATCGGCTGAGAAGTTGGCGAGGTGAGGTTATCTGTAGCTTGTTCTGCTTCTCTGATCTTTCAGCATTCACCCACCCACACCCCCAAAAAAAATTCTGCATGGAACCATGACCATGCCTAACAGGGACTTTGAAATCTCCAAAAAGATGATGGGATCAACACAAAGATGATTCCACATGGACTATGATAAAGCCATTAAGCTGATTAACACCACCCAAAGATTGGCTTTGGACTACAAACTGCTCAGGACAATTTTGACATGGCTAGCTGAGATAATTCAGCTTCACAGACTACTTGAGCAAGGACTTGAGACAAGTCCTGCACTTTCCCATTATGCAGAGACCGGACAAATGTTACAGCTACTTCTCCCAGGACTTGACAATTAACCCAAAAATTTTCTTTTCAGGATTCCCTAAAGATGCCTTCACCCCCAGACAGCAGGAAGTAATTTTAAGAAAATGATGCCCACATTCCCAAGAAGTGGGATGGGTGGTTTTTGGTTGTTTAATGGATTTTGGATAATTGTCATTATTCAGGATGGTTGGTTACAAGGTGTTATTGTTAATGGTCAGGAAAAAGGCTAAACAAAGGAAACTAGATTTAAGGTTCTTGTTTGAAGAAAAAAGAGTATATAGATAAGAGGTAGACTATTGAATCTACTCTAAAAAAGATATAGAAATGATAGAATAAAGGGTAGATTAGTGAATCTACTCTGAAAAGAAAAAAGAGAGAATATAGATATGATATAGATAAAAAGGTAGATTATTTAATCTACTTTTAAAAAGCAACTACTAGTTTTAAATATTTTACATTGGATTGGATTTTTGTATATTGTATACAAATTATGTATATTGATACAAATTTGAGATTGGTTTTATTAGAAAATACTGTACATGTATTTCTAATCTTCTTCAGGATATTGTACCTATACAGTTCATTTAACAATTTACAGTTCATGTAATGCAATTTGCTAATCCTTGAAAGTTATTATTACCAACTGTTAGGATATAAAGAAATAAAATTTAGTAGTTAGACATTACAATCAAACTTGTAGTCACATTTGGTATATTTTCAAGGTCAAGCAGAGATATATTTTAGATAAGACTAGTTGTTGATAAAGCTCGAAACCCAGGTAAAGATAGGGATCTGCTAGTTGGACTTTGTCAGGGGCAATTTGAAGTCCCCTTGTTGAAAGGCTATAGGTTAGCTCCTGATAACACTGGAAGAGTGGGTCTTGATGTCGGCCTGCCAAAAGAATATCATCCATATAATGGAGAATATAGATGGAATGCCATTTTACTCTGATGGGATCTATTGCTTGAGCCACAAATTTTTGGCATAGTGTGGGACTATTTGCCATTCACTGGGGCAGGACCCTCCATTGGAAATGTGGCATTGGTCCCTGGAAATTAATTTGGGGAACGTTAAAAGTGAAATGTGATTTATCCTCAGGGTGTAGGGAAATAGTAAAAAAACAGTCTTTGAGATCAATAACAATTTTATGGTACCCAGAAGGAATTGCCACCAGAGAGGGCAAGCCAGACTGTAAGGCACCCATGGGAACCATAACCTTATTTATGGCCCTAAGATCTTGTAATAATCTCCATTTTCCTGATTTCTTTTTAATAACAAAAATAGGTGTATTCCACGGGGAGTTTGTTGGTTCGATATGACCTGTGGCAAGTTGTTCCTGTGCTAACTCTATAGCAGCCGTAACCTTTTTTGTTAAAGGCCATTGATCAACCCAAACAGGATTATTTGTATTCCAGGTAATTTTATCTGCATGGTACACAGGAATGTCAATGGCCATTAGGATAAATTTTGGGAAGACCCTAATCCAGCCCTATCATTTTTAACAGATATTGGGATAGGTGTTTTAATGCCCTGAGAATTTTTTCCTAATCCCTTGCCAGGAAGGAAACCATGTTTAAGCATCTGATTGGTGACAATTTCATTGGGACTGCACATGATGACATTCATTTGGGTAAGAATATCTTGGCCCCAGAGATTAACAGGTAGGCCAGAAACAACAAAAGGTGTAACAGTACCAGAATTGCCTTCTTCATCAGTCCATCTAGAGACCTGTGAACTCAGTTGAGGGTTTGAAGTCTGGCCAATGCCTTTAAGATGGGTGTAGGATGTAGTAAGAGGCCACGAAGTGGGCCAGTCTCTATGGGATATAACAGTGGTATCAGCTCCTGTGTCCAAAATTCCTTGGAAGGTTTTGCCGTTAAGCTTGAGAGTTAAGAGGGGGCGGGATTGGGAAATTGGTTGAAACCAATAAACATCGGAGGAACTGGGACCATCCTTGTAGCAGGCAAATGTTTTATTCTTAGGGTTTGAATGTCGGAAAGGAAGCAATAGGAGTTGGGCAATGCGGGTGCCTGGGTGGATAGTAATCATGCTTGTACTTGTAGAGGCAAGAATCTTAGGTTCTCCAGTAAAATCATTATCAATAACCCCTGGGAAAATCTGAATCCCTTGAAGGGTGGTGCTAGCCCTTCCAACGATTAGGCCAAAGATATCGGGAGGAAAGGGGCCATAGACTCTGGTATTTAGGAGCTGAGGGCCCGTTTCAGGGGTCAATATTGACTGGGTGGTGGAACAGAGGTCCAGTCCTGCGCTCCCTGCAGTTGCTCTCCAGAGATCTGAAACAGATTGGCGGGGTTAGGAAGTGGCTGAGTCTGGGCAGGGGGACAAACCTGATAGCCCCTGAGGTTGTCCTCTGGGTGGGGGAAACTAAACAGTTTCCCTGCTGTTTAGAAGGTAATGGTTGACCCTGTGCTTTTGTTTTGGATCTGCATTCTGAAGCCCAATGTTTGCCCCTGCCGCAGCGTGGACAGAGAAGGGGGGGGGGGTGCTCATTGGGAGCAGCATGAGGCACAGTGCATTCTCAGGAAAAATGCCCAGGTTGTTTGCAGTAAAAGCAGGTTTTAGGGTCTTTGTTGGCCTCACGGAGGGCAGCACCGATGGCAAGCCCCATGGCATGGGCAGAGCCAATTCCTGAGCATAGTCTGACATAATCAGAAAGTTCGGACTTAGCGTGATGGGGATGAATGGCAGCCTGATAGGCAGGATTGGCGTTTTCGAACACTAGATGTTTTACGAAAGCACTTTCGCCACCACCAAGAAGCTGCTCAGCAGTGTCATTTAGGCGGCTGACAAAGTCGCTATAAGGCTCATCAGGCCCCTGCCAAATCTTTGCCAGGGAGGTGGTAGCCGACTCTTTGGGAAGCTAATGTTTCCAGGGTTTTAGACCGGCATTTTGAATTTGTGTTAATAAGCCTGGAGCAAAGCGGGCTTGAGTTTCGTTTTTCTCAGAGGGGCTGTTACCCGGGAGCTTTTTAAGAGTCCGTCTTTTGGAGGATTTTTTTTTCCCCAGTAAAATCAGTTTTCCATAAAACATAATCTCTGCCTGAAAGTGTAGCCCGAGCCAGGAAGTACCAATTGTTAGGTATAAGCCAAGATCGCTCACATTCTCCAAAAGGCCAAAGTAAAGGGGGCTGTAGGGCCATAATTGGCAACAGCTGCCTTAAGTTTTTCAAGATATTTAAGACTGAGGTGTTTGTATTTTGGAACTATCGAGGGCCTCATCCTCAGAGTCGGAGCCCTCAGACCTGCTGCCTTCATTATCTGAGTGTTCGGATGCTTCACCCTCAGTATCCGGGATGATGAGCTTGTAACTCCCGCAGCCGAGCCAGGCTCCTCCTTAGCAGTCCGGCTGCGAGTGACCGGGAAGGCATAGAGAGTGAGGAGCTTTAGCAGGAGGGGCCCTTTTCAGATTTGCTTTTGTGGGCACCTTTTCGGGGCTGTTTTTAGTATTCCCCTGGGCTATTTTTAAGGTCTTCTTGAGATTTTTAAGGCTAATGTGGTTAATTCTTTGTCACCAGCTCAGAATTCTTCTATGAGTTGAAGATGTTCACACTTTTGTTGGAGGACCTCCTGGAGGGAGGAAACCTCAGTGAGGAGAAGGCCCTTGGCTCTTTGTAAGAGGGCGGAGGTTTCCTCATCCTCAATAACAGGTACACAAAAGGATGGCGCAGAGGCCATCACACCCTGTGGTGGAAACTGGTAGGGAGGGGTTTAAAAGGAGGAAGTTTGGTGGGGGGCATGTTTGAGGAGGGGGGCCAATCAGGATTATGATACTTGGTGGCTTCCTCCTCTAAGGAGGCTTCCTCTTCTGGAGTTAGATCATCATCAAAATTTTTGAGGGAAGGGTATATTTGCTGTGAGGGAAAGGTGGGGGAGTTGTTTTGGGGGGGTATGACGGGGCAGCCAGAACAATTTTAGACGTGGGGGGGGGTTCAGGAGTATTAATACTGACAGAATGACAGACAGAGGGTGGACGGGAGGACTTTTAGGGCTTTTTCTCCCTCCTTAATTAATTTTTGAACATCAGAGGAATGATTATAAGTTTTTAAGACATCATTAATTAAATTCCAGTAGGAAAAAGTTTGAACGGGGACCTTTTCAGGACCAAAGGTCTTGTAAAAATCGTTTAAACAGTCACCAACCCGTCTCCAGCACTTTTCATCTATGGTCCCTTCTTGGGGAAACCAAGGACAGACATCTCCAATATAGTCAAGAAATTTTTTTAAGTCTTTCTTTTTGACCCTAGTTCCTCGTATCTTGAGAGACTGTTTCAGTGCCGAAATAAACAAATCCTGCTTACTAAATGCTTGTCCCATGGTAAACTTACCTTGGGTCATGACGTTGCAATTCCTCTGGATCTGTCTCACGGTCGGGCATTTCCATGGCAGTCACTGACTGGACCTTCGCTTGTGGAGCCGTCTTCCATGGTGGTCCAACTCTTGGGCAGGCCTGCCCTGGTGTGTGACGATGACGTTCGCCACTCCTCCACGTCCGCGAGCCTCACACTGGGCACCAGTTGTTCTGGCCAGGGGGATCTTCAGCAGAGACCCTAGAAGGGGGAATGGCGAATGAAAGGGACAAGAGACACAAAGAATTGACAGCAAGACAGGTATTCTGATCAAGCTGCAAAATTTTATTTTTCTCAGGCAGGTTTTATAGCAAACAGAGCAGATGCTTTCTTCAGGAAAAGATCAGGGGACTAAGCAACCCAACCAAGCAATCCAACTGAGCAACCCAACGGCAAAATATTCTTACTAATGGTCAGTGTAGCAGAAAGATAAGGAAATGTTAAGTTATTTTCCAATAACGCGGGACTTGTCCAGGCATGTCACAAGTTTCTGGTAAGTGGCTCAATACTGGAGAACAGAAACTTAACTCAGGCAGGCAATATGGCATGGCTCTTACAATTGTCCCAGGCAACAGGTCATCTTCAAACCCTTAAGAGATCTACAGAATATGGCATTTAAAATGTTTTACTAACATAGATTTTTTTCTTTTTTTATGATTATGAGACATGTCTGCTCCTGGCAGCACCAATCTACTTCAGAAAAGATATGAGCATTGAAGGAACCACATATGAAGTTAACTTTCATTGTGGCAAAAGTTAGCCACTGGGCAACAAAGTGCTCTTGCATCAGCTGCTGGCAGGATGGTATCCAAAGTGGACAAACAGAACACAAAACAAAGGACTACCAATCCTTGCCAAGACAAGTGTGGTTGCAGCTTTGGCAACAGCATCCTCTGAGGCCAGGAGAATATGGTACCATCGCTGAAGTGGCTTTGCAATCCAGAATAGGTACAGTGCCCCTTCCTTCGAAGGCAGCTGAACAGGCAGTGGGTCAATGTCTCCTGGTGTGCAGTGGAACAGCAGCTGAAACAGTTATTCTTGGAGGAGTAACTAGGCTGATGGAGTCTAATCTCTCAATGGTAGACTGGCATTTAATAAAGGAGATGAAACCACCCATAAGCTGAGAAGAATGGGAAGCCGAATTCCAAAAATACCAGCAATTTTCAGAATTTAAAATCCTGAATTATGACACGACACTGGTGGAATTCAAGTTTATCTTGTACATGGAATACTCGCACCGAATATGAGGTCAAGCTGTAGGCCTTGTGTACATCCTACTTCACAAATGAGTCTGTCAGATACACTAAGCCTGTAGGCCGAAGATGATGCCCCAACATTGCAGAGAAACCTCTGGTGACTGTCCAGGCAGTTGGCTGTTTCTATCATAACTCACATTTTTTGGAAGTCGCTTGTTTGCACTTCCTGTTTTACTAGATACTATTATTTCCTTCTCAGGTTTCTGAGGGAGTTGATATTAGATAGTTACAGTTATAGTTTTCCTTGTTAAGAAATTTCAGAAAAGAAACTCACTAAGAGGTGTAAAGTGTATAAATTTGAAAGACATCATAAGATAGTTTTCTGTTGGTAATACAAGATAGGATAGGAAGTGAATTAGGTACATTTTGGACTCACCAAAATAGGATAGATAATGGAATATTTTTGCTGAATTTGTCAAATCAAATGAACTAGATATTATTGATGTATTTATTGCTTGTATATATTATATATAGTTATTGTACTTATTGTATATAGTTTTTTTATATTAGTTGTAACTTTTTATTTTAGGCAAAAAAAGAGAAATGTGGTGATATTTTATCTGTGTCCCCCAATAAAATTTATCTGAGGATCAGAGGAAAAAGCCAGCCACTGTATTAAACACAGAAGTCAGGCAATGGTAGCACACGCCTTTAATCCTATCATTGGGAGGCAGGGATCTGTCTGGATCTCTGTGAGTTCAAGGCCACACTGGTAACAGAGCCAGGCATGGTGGCACATGCCTTAAATTCCAACACTAGTTAACCATGGAGGTCTGGAGGTCTGTAACAGAGCTGGGCAGGAAGAGGAAGTGATGTAGCTGGACAGAGAGAGCAAATGATATAGCAGAACAGAAAGGCATAAAAGTGTGGGCATACAGGAAGTAGGTCTCTTTGGAGACTGAGGTGTTGGTGAGGTGAGGTTGTCTGTGGCTTTTCCTATTCCTCTGATCTTTCAGGTTTTCACCCCTACATCTGGCTCTGGGTTTTTATTTAATAAGACTGTTTAGCAATTCATCTATATAATATCTCTATCCAGGGCTAGAGGTAGAACTCAGATTCCATTCTCTGGTCAGGAGGAAGTAGCTGCCCCTTTATGTGCCTCAATAAAACCCAGATACCTTCACTTTTTCATATGGAATTTTATTTATTTTTTTATTTCATGTGCATTTATGCTTGTGTGAAGGTGTCAGATTCTCTGGAACTGGAATTACAGACAATTGTGAGCTGCCATGTGGGTTCTGGGAATTGAACCAGGGTCCTCTAGAAGAGCAGTCAGTGCTCTTAACCACTGAGCCATCTTTCCAGCCAGGAATTTTAAATCTTTTGGGGAGCAAAGCTGATGCCTCTCTTTATAGTGGTGTCAGAGAAACAGGAGGTGGGGTCCAAAGTTGATATGACAGAGAAAGGCCCATTCCTTGATGGCCTCTGAGCCTTATGCCTGCCTAGGGACCTAACAGTGTGGGGCTCGTGCGATACTTTCTACCTGTCATTTCCTCCCTCCATGTGCTCCTAAGGTATGCTAAGCACACCTATATGCTAAGCACATCTCTCCATCACTTCCTGTTCTTTTATGAGCTCTAATCCCATTAGAACTGGGGTCTGAGGGAAAACCAAAACAAGATCCAGGTGACATTCATGTGTATGTGTGTTCCCAGTTACAGTTGATTGATTGATTGATTGATTGATTGATTGATTGATTTTGGTTTTTTCAAGACAGAGTTTCTCTGTGTAGCCTTGGCTGACCTAGAACTCACTCTGTAGACCAGGCTGGCCTCAAGCTCAGAGATCCAACTGCCTCTGCCTCTCAGTGCTGGGATGAAAGGTGTGTGCCACCATGCCTGGATTTATTTCATCCATATTGTGGTAAGGCATGAGAACTCTCCTCCCTTGGGTCTAGACCATGAAATTCTTTCTTCTTTTCTGCCTATGATTGGCCTCTGTGCATGTGCTTTAGCGCCCAGCTACAGGAAACCTGGTGCCAGATATTGGAGTGAATGTTGAAAGATCAGAGAAACAGAACAAGCCACAGCCAACCTCACCTCAACAACTCCTTAGTTGATTCCGTTTTCACGAATCCTCAGACTGAAAGCCTCTGAATCCTCACCCCTGAGGGTCTCAGTTGAACTGCTTAAAAGCTTCTAGTTCCTGGTCCTCACGCCTTATATACCTTTCTGCTTCCTGCCATTACTTCCTGGGATTAAAGGCGTATGTCCTTCCCAAGCAAAGACATGAGATCATAAGTGCTGGGATTAAAAGTGTGTGCCACCATCGCCCAGCTATTTATTTATTTTTGAAACAGGGTTTCACTGTCTAGCCTGACTGGCCTGGTATTTACTTTATAGGCCAGGCTGTCCTTGAATTCACAGAGATCTGCCTCTTTCTGTTTCCCAGGTGCTGGGATTAAAGGCATGTGCCATAATGCTTGGTCTCTGTGTCTAATCTAATGGCTGTTCTGTTCTCTGATCCCCAGATAAATTGTATTTGTTACAGCACAAATAAAATACGTCCACAGGATCTTTCCTATTTTTCAAGACTAAATGCCTCAGATTATTCAGTCTTGCTCTATATGGACTTCTGTCTCCTGCAACATCTGTGCTAACCTAATTCAACATCTGTGCTAACCTAATTCAGGTGTTTGTTCATTTATTAAAAAAAAAAAAAAAAAAAAGAGGGAAACCGTGATCCCCACATAGCAAGGCAAACTTGTGGATCCCAACTCTTGCCAGCCAGGAAACTCAGTCCCTGCCAACTAAGGTATCTACAGAATTGGGGGAAGCATGCTGCCCCGATTCCTAGTAAGCTTCAGCCAAAGCTCCACAGAAGTGACAGTATTGCACCAAAGAGTGAGGTGAGGCTCTCCCTTGGAAGTGGTTAAGGGACATTCTCTCTTGGGGCCATGGACTGTTCTTGGAGCTTTGCTTTGCACTGCCTTAGGCCAGAAATGCAATGAAGGGTGGGCTCTGGTAAACATGTGACTATGAGTGTCCCCTTCAGGGACCAGAGCTATCACCATGCGCAGTGTACACTTGTCCCACTGTGGGAATGATTTAGGACCCCAATTATCTGTTCTTACCATGCAGAAAGAGGCCAGGCATGATGGTGCATGCCTTGGATCCCAGCACTCAGGAGGCAGACACAGAAGGATCTCTCTGAGTTTAAAACCAACCTGATCTACATAATGAGTTCCAGGCTAGCCAAAGTTGCATAGTGAGGCCCTGTCTCAAAAAATATGTGTACTGTGGAATTTGTTTCTGGGACTTGTGTTTTCTTTGGACGTGTGTTTCACATGAGTGAAGTGGGTTTGAGAGGAGGTGTAGAAGAAATTCTAAACAGTCTCAGTAAATAAGAAACACAGAGCCAAATACAGAGGAAATAGCCAAAGAGATCAGAGCAATAGCCATGACTAGCTTTAGCTTGCCACCAGCAGTAGCTTCCCCCAGAGAGAGAGATTTTTCCTGCCTGACTTGTTTTTATTGTCTTTCTCTTCTGCCTTCTCATTGGCTCTAAGCCCGGCCACGTGACTTCCTTGTCATTGCCTGTCTATACAGACCTCCAGGTCTCTATGGTTGGTACTGGGATTCAAGGCTCGTGTCACCATGCTTGGCTGTGTCCTTGACCACACAGAGACTCTGCCTGCCATGTGATCAGATTAAGGGCGTGGGCTACCACCACCTGACTTCTGCTTAATGAATTTGACCTCTGCTCTCCAGGCAACTTTATTTATTAACATACAAATAAAATATTACATTTCATCACAAATAAAATATCACCACAAGGAGGGAGTTCTGTTCAGGAGCCAAGAGATGATGGCTGTGCATATCAGGAGTCTGTTGGGGTTGCCTTTCATTTCCTTGGGTCACCATGAGGAACAGATCAACAGTTTTTGCAGCACTTCTAAAAGAGATCTTGGGGGAGCTTCCTCCTGGGTAGGCCAATGGGAAGTACAACCCACCAATGTCACCTCCCTCATCTTCCCCAGGAGACTTGGGTTTCTCTCAACCTTTCCCTCTAAGAGAAAGGGCACTTCCTGCCCCATCCACACTCCAGAACTCCAGCAGGCTGCTTAATAGTGATCCAGCATGGATTCCTTTTTCGTAGTTAAGCCCATTCTTTATGTGGAATTTAATGGGACCACTGCCCATGAACTCCATGATTACAGGGTGTGGTGGTTTGAAAGAAAATGGCCCCCAAAGGGAGTGGCATATTAGGAGGTGTGGTTTTGTTGAGGAAGTATGTCACTGTGGAGGTGGGTTTTGAGGTCTCATATATGCTCAAGCCACACCCAGTGAGACAGACTGCTTCCTGTTGCCTGCAAGTCATGATGTAGGACACTTGGCTACTTCTCCAGCACCATGTCTGCCTGCATACCACCATGTTGCACCATGATGATAATGGATGACACCTGAAACTGTAAGCCACCCCAATTAAATGTTTTTCCTTTATAAGAGTTGCCATGGAGGCTGGAGAGATGGCTCAGAGGTTAAGAGCACTGGCTGCTCTTGCAGAGGTCCTGAGTTCAATTCCCAGCAGCCACCTGGTGGCTCACAACCATCTATAATGAGATATGGTGCCCTCTTCTGGCGTGCAGGTATACATGCAGGCAGAACAGTGTATACATAATAAATAAATAAATATTAAAAAAAAAAAAAGGAGTTGCCATGGGCCGGGCGGTGGTGGTACACACCTTTAATCCCAGCACTTGGGAGGCAGAGGCAGGTGGATCTCTGTGAGTTCGAGGCCAGCCTGGTCTACAGAGCTAGTCCAGGACAGACTCCAAAGCTACAGAGAAACCCTGTCTCGAAAAACCACAAAAAAAAAAAAAAAAAAAAAAAAAAAAAACCAGTTGCCATGGTCAGGTGTCTCTGGGGAGTGTGGGTCAGTGGAAGACCACGTGACCAGGATGCATGAGGTCCTGGGTTCCATCCCCAGTAGCAGCAAAAGGAAGCAAGCAAACTGGGAGGATTTCCCACGTGGAATTACATTAATTGGGAGCTAATTGATGGTAGAAATATCATAGATGAAAGGTCACAAACCCATAAGCCACAGGATAGATGACTGCTGCTTTCAAAATTAATCTAAACTAATTGCCAGCATTTTAAGAGCAGATAATTTTATATTTAACAATCAACATCTAAGCCAGGCAGTGGTGGCACATGCCTTTAATCCCAGCACTCAGGAAGCAGAGGTAGGTGGATCTCTGAGTTCAAAGCCAGCCTGGTCTAAAGAGTGAGTTCCAGAACAGTCAAGGCTACTCAGAAAAACCCTGTCTCAAAAACCAAATAAATAAACAAAAATCAACAACTAGATATCTGTGTTGTGGGATATTTTGATCGTACTCTGACACTCCAGAGACTGCCAATGAAGTTTACTTTGAATCAGAGGGCAGAGAAAGCTAACAGCTGACCAAATTAGCCGTAGAGGTTTTGGAGGACCGAAGACATATAGAGAGCCACAGGAAGTAGTAGAGTGGGGCTTAGAAAGATTCTCGGCTTTTTTTTTTTTTTTTTTTTGGATTGAGGAAGGAGAGAAAGGAGGTCTCTGGTTGCTTCTCTGATCATTAAGGTTCTTACCCCAATAGCTGACTCCTGAGTTTTTATTGATATCTGCTTCTTTTGAAAACTCTGAGGGTAAAACTTGACATCTTAGCCAGATGGTGGTGGCGCACGCCTTTATTCCCAGCACTCGGGAGGCAGAGCCAAGAGGATCTCTGTGAGTTCGAGGCCAGCCTGGGCTACCAAGTGAGTTCCAGGAAAGGTGCAAAGCTACACAGAGGAACCCTGTCTCGAAAAAACAAAAACAAAAACAAAAACAAAAACAAACAAAAAAAAAAACAAAAAAAAATGACGTCTTTTAAAAAAGTATTTATTTTTATTTATTTGTGTTGTGTGTGTGTAGATCAGGGGACAACTCGTGGGAGTCAGTTCTCTCCTTCTGCCCTGTGGGCTCTAGGGGATTGACCTCCTACATGGCACTGTTATTGAAACTAGTCCTTCAGACAGTGGCTGGTCCTATGATTTCTTGAAAAATGATTTTATGTCTTTATTCTTCTACAATTTCACATACGGCCATAATGCTCACCTCACCTCTCTGCCCCCCAGCTCCACCCCATCCTGCTCTCACGGATATCACTTTTCTTCCTAACAAGTCCGAATACGACTTCTCACGGTTTGGTTTTGGTTTCTGTAATGCACCAGATTTAATTAGGGTGGCTTGCCTCGGGGTGGGTGGCGGGTTGTTTACGGGGCACGTGCCTTTGCCTAGGGATACACCATTGAGGGATGTGACTCCCCCCTCCCCAGGCAGCAAGAATGTCCAGTAGCTCCCCAGGGAACAGTGGGGCCTTGTGATGCACCCGCTCTGCCACACTAGAGTGCTGAAGGGCCCATCTTGTGCAGGCCTTCCTGCGGGTAACCACAGCAGCAATACGTTCAGGTCAAGATGACATAAGCTATGGTCATCTGAGAGGAGAGATCCTCAATTTAGAAAATATCCAGTCTCCAGAAGAGCTGGGCTGGAAACAGACAAGCCTGTAGAGAATTTTCCTGATTGGTGATCAATGGGGGAGGGCCCAAGCCATTGGGGGTGGGGATACCCTTGGGCTGGTGGTCCTGGAATCTACAAGAACAAAAGCTGAGCAGGCTATGAAGAGTAAGCCAGTAAGCAGCATTCCTCCATGGCCTCTGCATCAGCTCCTGCCTCCAAGCTCCTTCTTGGCTCGAGTCCTGCCCTGACTTCCTTCAGTGATGATAAGCAAAGTAAACCCTTTCCTCCCCGAGGTGGTTTTGGTCATGGGTTTCCTCACAGCTATAGTAACCATAGCAAAGACACCAGCACTCCTCCCTATCCTCGTCCCCTTACGTTCTTCTTCAGTGACGGTCCCTGAGCCTTGGAGCGGGTGATGTGGTTGCCTTGTTTGAGGCCTCTATAATTGTATCACCTGCTGATTCAAGTCAGGTGAGAAAGCTCAGAGGCAAACTTAGAGGGCTTGTGGGTCCCTAGTCTCTCATCCGCCTATGTTTAGTCTTTTCTTTGACATAAGAAGAATTAAGGGCCTGGCGGTGGTGGTCCACACCTTTAATCCCAGCCCTCCGGAGGCTGAGGCAGGCAGATGTCTGAGTTCAAGACCAGCCTGGTCTACAGAGCAGGTTCCAGGACAGCCATACTACACAGAGAAACCCTCTCTGGGGGAAAAACAAAAAAGAGTTAGGAAATCAAGAAACAGATAACGTCCCATAACCTTCCTGACTCTAAACTCCACGCTGCTATCACAGCACAATGGTTGGTTCCAAAATCCACAATTAGGAAATCATAAGTTGTTTTCTCCCCTGCCCTCAAGTTAAGGACAAAGGTTAGATCACAGAATTACATGGACTATAGTAATACCAGAAGCAGGAATCTTTCCACCTATTTCTGCCATCGTCTGGTCCTACCGCCAGGCTTCACATCCCCCTTAGCCAAATGCACCATAGGGCCACGCTAACCCTCCTTTGCCCACTGATCCTGGCAACCTTACACTTGTCAAGCTGCTTGCTTCCCAATGGGAAACCTGAGAGTGACCCTTTCCCCTGCTCAGCTCCTTCTGACCCCGCCCTCACCCACTGCTACCCAGGAACTTCTCTGGCCCCTGTTTCTGAAACCAGTATTACTAAACCTGCAGACAACATGGAAGAATTCTACTTGAAGAGTGCTATTATCTGGAGTGAGAGCTCCCCCTGTTGAGGAAAATCAGGAGCAAGTTTTACAGGCTCTGGGATTAAAGGCATGCACCACTGCTTTTAAGAACCGAAGAATTCAGCCTGGTGGTGATGGCACACACCTTCAATCCCAGCACTTGGGAGGCAGAGCCAAGCAGACCTCTGTGAGTTCAAGGCCAGCCCTGGTCTACAGAGTGAGATCCAGGACAGGCTCCAAAACTACACAGAGAAACCCTGTCTTGAAAAAACAAAAACAAAAACAAAAAACCAGAATTCCAGGACATGGGATTTACATACAGAGACCCTGTCTCAAACAATAAAACCAACATCAAGGGAATGAGAAAATCCCCTGCTGAAGCTCCTTTCTTTCTGGTCCTTTGTTTTTTCAATACAGGGTTTCTCTATGTGGCCCTAGCTGTCCTGAAGTTTGCTCTGTAGACCAGGGTAGCCTCACACTCAGAGATCTACCTGCCTCTGCCTCCCCGGTGCTGGGATTAAAGACGTGTTCTACCACTGCCTGGGTGAAATGTCTTTTCTTTTTTTTTTTTTTTTTTTTTTTTTCGAGACAGGGTTTCTCTGTGTAGCTTTGCGCCTTTCCTGGAACTCACTTGGTAGCCCAGGCTGGCCTCGAACTCACAGAGATCCGTCTGGCTCTGCCTCCCGAGTGCTGGGATTAAAGGCGTGCGCCACCACCGCCCGGCGAAATGTCTTTTCTTATATCAAAAGAAGAATATCATTCTCCACCCCCCACCCCCCACCCCCCTGCCACACACACACACACACACACACACACACACACACACACACACACACAAAGGCAGAAACTTTATTGTAATCACTATTGTTCTCAACCCCAACAATTAAGAAACCCTTTCAGGGAAATGTTGCTTTCAGTAACCCAGAGCTCACAGATCCATGCCAGAGCTAGCTCAAATTGCTGAACTAAACGGGATTGCGGATGCTCCTAGCTTTATGCAGCATAAGGTGGGACAGTCTGCACAAGGGGACCTGGTGTTGCCTGCTCTAAGGTCCTTTCCTACATTTAATTTCATAAGAGAATGAGGCTAAGGGTTCCACAGCAGTGCTCTGGCCAAGCCTGAGTCTCCAAAGCCACCCTCAATGTTCACACCAACATTTCAGAATTAATTTTTCAACTAAGAAATACAAGAGTGGCCAGGTGTGGTGCCACAGGCCTGTAATCTCAGCCCTTGAGACGGAGGCAGGTGGATCTCTGTGGGTTCAAGGACAACCTGACTTACATAGTGAGTTCCAGGACTGCCAAAGCTACATAATAGAGAGATCCTGTCTTAAAAAGAAAAAGAAGGAAGGAAGGAAGGAAGGAAGGAAGGAAGGAAGGAAGGAAGGAAGGAAAGAAGACCAGATTACTAACAAGATGTGAGGACCCCACCTCTTCTTTAGAGAGCTGGCACACAGGCCTGGTAAATAGTACCAGAAAGGCTGTTGAGTTGACCTTTCCTTTGGTCACCAGCTAACAAAAACAAAGAACCATGGAGACTTACTACTTATTATGAAAGCTCAGCCTATAGCTTAGGCTTGTCCCACTAGCTCTTAAAACTTAAATTAACCCATTTCTATTCATCTACATTTTGCCTTGTGGCTTTTTACCTCTCTTCCATCTTGCACTTCCTGTTTCCTCTCCCTGCCCTCTGATGTCCTCTGGCATCTCTCTCACACCCAGATTCATCTCCTCTCCTTTTCTCTCTGCTCAGAAGATCCTCCTAACCTCTTCCTGCCTAGCTATTGACCATTCAGCTCTTTTTTTTTTTTTTTAAAGATTTATTTATTATGTATACAGTGTTCTGTCTGCACGTATCCCTGCAGGCCAGAAGAGGGCACCAGATCTCATTATAGATGGTTGTGAGCCACCATGTGGTTGCTGGGAATTGAACTCAGGACCTCTGGAAGAAAAAGCAGTGCTCTTAACCTCTGAGCCATCTCTCCAGCCCCCATTCAGCTCTTTATTAAACCTATCAAAAGGCACCTTGGCAAAGATACATCTTCACAGTGTACAAAAAGATTATTCCACAACAGCTGGTAGTGTAGCTGCTGCTTAGAGAGTCACTGTGACTTGAAGCTGACCCCACTGCAGGCCCCTGGGACAAGCAGGAATGCCCTCCATGAGCACCAGAAGGTTCAACATCTGGCTAACATTTAACTTTTCAGAAAAGCAGGAATTCTGCAGCCACTGTGATGGCTAAAATTATGTTTTAAGTTTCAATTACTGTGCTTAAGAGGTCTATAAAACAAAAATGCCTCTAACCAGTAATTCCCTCTTGTCCTAGGACAGATAGCTTCTGGGAATGCTGGGGCCTGTTGTTCATGTAAGATAACAAGCTGAGTGGTTTCATTTCTGTATACAAGCTTGGTTGCCCGAACTGTACAGGCTGTGTGCTTGATCACATGTAGGTAGGAGGATGTAGGCAGGAAATATATCAGGATGTATGCTTTCCCCTGACTGAATGAAGGTGGGAAGTACAAAGCCTTGTGGGTTTTGCCTTTATAAACCCCTGATTAATGTAATTTGGTGCCATACTCTGGGGAACTCAGGGTATGGACCTGGCCAGTATTTAATAAGGATTATTTCAAATGTGGCTCAAAAATTGTGGTAATGGCCGGGCGGTGGTAGCACACACCTTTAATCCCAGCACTTGGGAGGCAGAGGCTGGTGGATCTCAGTGAGTTTGAGGCCAGCCTGGTCTGCAAAGAGAGTTCCAGGGCAGCTAAGACTGTTACACAGAGAAACCCTGTCTCAGAAAACAAAAACAAAAACAAATTGTGGTAATGGTCTTACTCTCATCCAGTGGGATTAAGACCATGAATGGGGTCAACCTGAGGCTGCTTAAGTCATTTCAGGACAGGAGGAAAACACAGTAAAAAACACAACACCATAGTGTTTATTTTTCCTATAACCTTACTTATTCTCCCCAAAGCGGCCTCTTATTTTAGGAGTAAAGGACCTGAAGCGATCACTGCAATGTGAAAGACTTCCTTTACTCAGGGTTTATCAAGTTCTGCTAAGGGCTCTTCTGGAGGTAGAATGATCCTTCAGTGACACACAGCTAGGATTGTATGTATATATAGGACTATATACATAAATGTGTGTGTGTGTGTGTGTGTGTGTGTGTGTGTGTGTGTGTGTTTGGTGTTTCAAGACCAAGTTTCTCTGTGTAGTTTTGGTGCCTGTCCTGGATCTCGGTCTGTAGTCCAGGCTGGCCTCAAACTCCAGAGATCGGCCTGCCTCTGCCTCCCGAGTGCTGGGATTAAAGGCGTGTGCCACCACCACCTGGCATCCTTTTCTGGTTTAAACCTGGGGATCTGTGACAATGGCAGTGCCCGTCTCCTTGTCTTAGGTTTCTGAACTTAGCAGAACTGTACAGAAAGTTGGAGTTATTTTGGTCCAGGAAGCACCCAGGAAGATAACCTGGGGAGCTGCTGCCACTGAGGGTGCCGGGGTCTGGGCACTGGTCACTTGTCAGGCTGTTGGGTATGCTGTACTTGGGGGGGAAGCATGTCTGTCTATGGAGGCACTTAGCTTTTGGTGAGTCACCTGTGCAGCCGCTGAGCAGAGGGCAGTTTGGGGAGTGCTCATCACCCCTGGCTGTAACGCCAGGGATGAGCATTGTGGTTAGGTGGACCGGTGCTGCTCCGTTCTTGTTCGACATCCCACATAGAGCGTGTTAGTCTTTCTGAATGATCGGCATTCCGCCAGCTTTCATGGTGGGCAGGAGTCCAGCTCTCTTCAGCCAGAGGCATCTGGAGGAGTCCGGAGCAGAGAGAGAAAGAAGCGGGCTGGACAGGGCCAGAACTGTCTTCGAGAGAGAGGAGAACAGGGGACAGAGAATGGAGAGAGCCTAGAGAGAAGAGCAGAAGTTATAAAGAGGATGAGTAGCTGGGGGGGGGGGGGGAAGGGCCAGGAAACTGGTGTGGGCACACTGAAATGTATAACACACACTTGTGAGTGGGAACTGAGGGAGCCTGGAGGCTAGCATGAACCTTGATATACTGATAGATGCCACAGGTATGCTAATTGGTGAGCCATGCCCCCTTTCCCAGAGGTAAGGGAAATGATGGGAACTGGCTTCACAAGCTCCTGAGGAATGCTGGCTTTTGTTGAATCGCTGGAAATCCTCCTATAGTCCAGGTGAACTCACTTCTGGAAATTTGGACTGCCTTTTGGAGTTTGGGGAACTGGAGTTTCCTTTGCATCTGACAATTTCTTTCAAGTTTCACTCTGACTCCATTTTTAAATTCTTTTATCTAAGAGGCTAAGCCTATGAAAGGGGCATTTGTAGCAGGCTTTTTCTCTGAGGCTGCCAACCAGCTCCCAAATCATGACATAGAGACTTATTATTATTATTGATGAATGCTCTTATTTTAATCTGATTCTCTTTATCTATGTTTTGCCTTGGGGCTTTTTAATCTTTCTTTCCTTCTTTCTTTCCTTCCTCCCTCCTTCCCTTTCTTCCTTCCTTCCTTCCTTTCCCTCTCTCTCTCTTTCTTTCTTTCCTTCTGTATATCTTGCCTTTCTGCTGTCTCCATGACTGGCTGGCAGCTGCCTGGCTTCTGGCCCCAGGTGTGACCCTCTTTCTCCCTCATTCTCTTTGCTCTTCTCTCTGGAGCCCCAATTTCTCCTACTTATTCTCTCTGCCTACCAGCCCTGCATAGTCCTCTCCTGCCTAGTTACTGGCTGTCCCCCTTTTTATTAGACCAATCAGGTGCCTTAGGCAGGCAAGGTGAAACAAATGTAACACATCTTTACATCATTAACAAAGGCAGCAGGAACAAATGTAACACTCCTTCACATAGTTACTTTAATATTCCACAACATAAATGTAACACATCTTTGCATAGTTAAATTAATATTCCTACAACAGGCATTGTGTCCCCCAGTGTCTCCCACACTCAAGGAGCGTCATTAGCCATCAGGGAAATGCAAATGAGAAGCACAACGAGGCACTATTTCACACTTGCTAAGCTGGAGATAATACATTCAGATGCTAACACGTTGGAAAGAGTGTGGACATTGGAACCCTCTTATGCCACTAAGAGGAATGTGAACCGGGGTCGCCATTTTGGAAAGCATTTGCCCACTTGATCTTGTTAGTCAGGTTAGCTCTAGGAAGGACCAAAAAACAAGATATAGTGAACAAAAGATGATGGTGACTGCTCCAGCTGGGCCAGCTGAATTCAAACTGGATCAGTTCACATTTAAATCAGGGACTTCCTTCTGTCCGGTCCAAAAGAAACTCAAGACAAAGGGCTAACTGTGGTGCCTATTAGCATACCACAGCACATACTGGCCTCCAGACTCTGTCAGCATGGCAGATGTCTATTACAAGAGTCCATGCTGGCATCCTGGCTCCTCTCACCCTGCCCCCTCCCCTCAACTTCTCATGGGTTTCCCTTCCCCTAACTTCTCGTTCTTATAAAACCCTGCCATTCCTGTCTTGTGCCCTCTTGGTCCTCTCTCTCTCTCTCGGCCTTCCTTTCTTGGTCTCCTTGGTCTGTAAATCTCTTCTCTTCCTTTCTCGTTCTCCCCATCTGTCTTAGTTATGATTACTTTTGCTGCGATGAAACACCATGACCAAAGCAACTTGAAGAGTAAAGGGTTTATTTGGTTTACTCTTCCAGATCACAGGTTGTCACTGAAGGAAGTCAGGACAGGAACTCAAGCAAGGCAGGATCCTGGAGTCAGGAGCTGATGCAGAGGCCATGGAGAGGAGCTGCTTATTGGCTTGTTCCCCTTGGCTTGCTCAGCCTACTTTCTCATAGAACCTAGGACCACCAGCCCAGAGGTGGCCCTACCCACAACATTGATCACCGATTAAGAAAATACCCAACAAGTTTGCGTATTGCCAGATCTTATGGAGGCATTCTCTCTATTGAAGTTCTCTCTTCTGATGACACTAGCCTTTGTTAACTTGACATAAAAGTAGCCAGTACATCCTCTCTTTCTCTCTTCTCATGGATCAGTCAGTCAGCTAGTCATGTTTAATCTTTCTCTCCCTGCTCTGGATTCTTTAAGATGCTTCTAGCTGTACTCTCCCTCATATCTATAATAAGAACCTTCTCCTCAACCTTTGGAGAGGTCATGTCCTTACGTTATTGTAGTGATATATTGCGTCCCCCAATATATTGTGCACCCTAATAAAGTTTATCTGAGAATCAGAGAAAAAAGCCAACCACTATAGTAAATGTAGAAGTCAGGCAATGATAGCACATACCTTTAATCCTAGCAATCGGGAGGCAGAGATCCAACCAGGAACAGAGCCTGGCACAATGACATATGCCTTTAATCCCAGCATTAACCATAGAGGTCTGGAGGTCTGTACAGACAGACAGGAAGATGTAGCTGGGCGGAGAGAGGAAGTGAGATGCAGAACAGAAAGGCATATAGGTGTGGGTATACAGGAAGTAGCTCTCTTTGGCTGAGGATTTCCAAGTGGTAAGAATGTGGCTGGCTTCTTTCTGCTTTTCTGATCTCTCAGTTTTTTACCCCAATAGCTGACTCCAGGTTTTTTTTTTTTATTAATAAGACTGCTTAGCAGTTTGTCTTATACTTTATACACTTTCCTTTTTTTCCTTTTTCTTTTCTTTTTTTCAGATACTTGTCAAAGCCTGGGCATATTTCCCCTGATGCTCTAGGCATTTTTATTTTTCTCCTGAAGTAGTCCATGTCCCAGGTTCTGCCATACTGCTCCTTGTCCAACCTCCATGTCTAATTTAAAAGGCATGGCTTTCTTCTCTCTTTCTTGTAGACATTTAGCAGAATCACTGTATATGGGGTAGATAATAGAATGAACAACTGTTTTCTGGTACTTTGACCTTGAAGAATCCTTGTGGAAAACAGCGATTGTTTCCCATGATCTGTAGAATTGTTTTGCTGAAGGGACTTTGCAGCCATCCCACGACTTTGGTTACAAGATGCCTCAGGCACCTGAGGCTCTTGTATTATTGTGTATTGCAAATGATACATAATAAAGGACTAGAGTCATGGGGCATGTGATGCTCTCCTTCAGTAAGGCATATAAATTAAGATTAGGACCCTGGTATGAGGAAATAATCTGTGTAACTTTCAATAAATACGCCTTTGTATGGCTGTTCGGGATTCAGTCCATTAGAAGAGGCTAGACCTTCCTGCTGCCACATAGGCCTTAAAATTTCATCGTGGGAGTACCTTCTTTCTTCAACCAACCAGCACAACATGGTGCACTGTTGTAGAATATTATTTTAAGGTGTGTTACTTTTATTTATGTTAAATTTGTTTAACTCTGTAAAGCTGTGTTACTGTGCCTGTCTAAAACACCTGATGGTCTAATAAAGAACTGGACAGCCAATAGAAAGGCAGGAGAAAGGATGGGTGGGGCTGGAGGCAGAGAGGATACATAGAGGGACAAATCTGGGAGGAGGAAAAGAGAAGTAGTGAGAGAAGGAGGACTCCAGGGCCCAGCCACCCAGCTACACAGCCAGCCATGGAGTAAGAGTAAGATTTACAGAAGTAAGAGAACGTGAAAAGCCCAGAGGCAAAAGGTAAATGGGATAAGTTAAGTTAAGGAAAGCTGGCAAGAAACAAGCCAAGCTAAAGCTGGGAATTTGTAACTAAGAATAAGCCTCTGGGCTGGAGAGATGGCTCAGAGGTTAAGTGCACTGTCTGCTCTTCCAGAGGTCCTGAGTTCAATTCCCAGCAACCACATGGTGGCTCACAGCCACTTGTAATGAGATCTGGTGCCCTCTTCTGGGGTGTAGGAATATATGCAGACAGAACATTGTATACATAATACATAAATAAATCCTAAAAAAAAAAAAAAAAAAAGAGTAAGCTTCCGTGTGTGATTTATTTGGGAGCTGGGTGGCAGGCTCCCCAAAAGAACTAAACAGCGACAGTACACCCCAACACTTTCTCTTTTCCTGCACTGTTCTTGTTTTCTTTCTTAAACTCTAATAAAATTGTCCTCAAGCTTCCTTCTGGGTCCATTTTAATATTTACTTATTTCAGACAGGATCCCACTACGTAGACCAGGCTAGCTTGGAACTCACAGAGATCCACCTGCCTCTGCCTGCGAAGTGCTGGGATTAACAGCATGCACTACCAAGCCTGACCTTTTTTTTTTTTTTTTAATGCTTAGAGTCATTGAAAGTTTATTTACAAAGTGGTATTTGTAATATGAATTGTCATTATCTACATTTCTATTTTTAAAAGAATGTATAGTCTTTAAATTTTGTTGAGACAATTTTGACAAGATAAATAAGTATAGTTAAATTATTACCACAAATTGTGTAACAGTAAGTTCCCATGGAAACAGTTCTATGTGGACAGACACATTTTTGTGACAAACATCATAACATATAATTTTTATATGAAGCATTTATAACTGTAAAGTTAGTTAGACAATCTGCCTTTTAAAAAATATTTTATGCTGGAAAATTTTCTACCTCTTTTTCACAAACAGGTTAGACAAAAATTAAATTTTAGTGGAACACTATATTTTAAAATAATCTCCTTATCTAGTCATGCAACACTAATGACTCCAGAGGGAAAGTCCATGATGGTGGGGAGATGTGGCAGACGCTGCAGGAACAGGAAGGGATATTTCCATCCATACACAGGAAGCAGAGACAAACAGAAGTGGAGTGAGGCCATAAACACTAGACAACTGCCCTCAGTGATGGCCTTTCTCTAGCATACCTTCTGAAGGTTCTGTAACCTCCCCAAACAGCACCATGAACCGGGGACCAAGTATCCAAATATCTGACCCTACAAGAGACATTTCTCATTCAAATCACCACACTGGTCGATGAGGATTTAATTAAAACTGAATCTCACTGGAATAAATCCATGCCCCTCACATTGGGAGAAGAAGAAACAGAACAAATAGCAAAGAGGTAAAAGGAGTGTGTTTGGCTTTCAAGGTTGAAGGCATTGTGGGTAAAATGGCTTAGCAAATTCTTTACTACCATTGGGTTCCAATAGCCAAATATGAGGTCACTTGGGGAGACCCAAGGAGCCTGATTAAAGTTTGTTCAAGAAAATTCTTCCTCTCCCTCACAGTATCAACCTTCCATGTCTGCGTGCCCCCTTACAGGCCGCCTGACCTTTTTTTTTTTTTTTTAAATTCTTTTATTAATGAGACTAAGAACTCGAAGAAGGGACTCCAGTTTCCCTGATAACACTGAAACTGTGGTTGGTTCAAGACGGAGGAAAGTAGGCCCTCCTCATAGTAATCCGACATTATAGTTATCGTAAATACACTCCTAGCTAGATCCAGGAGATATGAAAATGTGTTTGTGCTGAAAGGACCAAACAGACACCATAACAGGCTGTCAGTCGTCTCTCAGAGATCAGGCCTCAATTTCAGTTTCCTGAGACTTTCGCAAGCAGTTTCTGGGAGGGCCACGAACAAAAGACATAGTCCTTGCAGTAGCTCCCTTTCTGCACATACTCTGACTGCTCAAGGTTCAGCCAGTTGTTTACTGTCTGGGACCCCTCTCCAACTTAGAGCTACGTGTGTGGGTCAATGTGAACGTGGGAAGCCAGCCAGCCTCCATGGCAGCTCAAGGACAATGCCTGGGACTTGTCCAGGCCTGCCCCAAAACGGTAACTGTAACTTCCAATCAGTAAATTCAAAGGTTACACACCCTCATCCAATCATATGACACAAAGACTCTTACTACCCTGCTTGAGGTTTTTCCCTTTAAAAACCCCTCACCCTGAGAGCTCAGAGCTGTCCTCCTCCACCTGCTGTGTTGGATGTTGGACACAGACCAAGCCCGGGCTTGCTTGTTATCAATCAACCCCTGTGTGTTTTGCATCAGAGGTCGGCTCTGTGGTAGTCTTGCTTGGGGATCTCGTGACTCAGGCAAAAAAACAGTGCAAAATATTGTATATATCATCACCATAACCTAGAAAAATGTAGAAAAAAACTCTTCCAATGACATTTCTTCTTTGTTTTTTGTTTTGTTTTGAGATTTACGTATATGAGTGTTTTTCCTGAATTATGTGTGGGCCTGGTGCCTTCAAAGGCCAAAAGAGGGCATTAGCATTAGAATCCCCTGGAAAGGGAATTACAGGGGATTGTGAGCTGAACGTGGGTACTGGGAACTGAACCAGGGTCTTCTGGAAGAGCAGCAAGTATTCTTAACCGCTGAGTCATCTCTCTACCCCTTTGTTTTTGTTTTTGTTTTTGGGTTTGGGGTTTTGTTGTTGTTGTTTTCCAGAGCTGAGGACCGAACCCAGGGCCTTGCACTTGCTAGGCAAGTGCTCTACCACTGAGCTAAATCCCCAACCCCATGTTTTGTTTTTTAAAGATTTGTTTATGCCGGACAGTGGTGGTGCCCACCTTAGCCAGGTGGCAGATCTCTGTGAGTTCGAGGCCAGCCTGGTCTACAGAGTGAGATCCAGGACAGGCACCAAAACTACACGATAGTATGTATACAGTATTCTGCTTACACACCAGATCTAATTATAGATGGTTGTGAGCCCCCATGTGGTTGCTGGGAATTGAACTCAGGACCTCTGGAAGAGCAGCCAGTGCTCTTTACCTCTGAGACATCTCTCTAGCCTCCCTCCCCCCCCCCCAGCCTTTGTTGTTTTAATTGAACTTGTTTCCTATTACTTTGACTTGGCATTTCTTTTTCTTTTTTAATGTGTCTGGATGTTTTGCCTGTATGTATTATCTGTGCACTGCTTGCATGCCTGGTGCCTAAGGAGACCAGAAGAGGGCATCAGATGCCCTGGAACTGTAGTTATAGACAGCTGAGAGCTACCATGTGGGTGCTGGGAACACAGTCCTCTAGAAGAGTACCCAGAGCTCTTTAGCCTCTTAGCTATCTCTCCAGCCCCGCTTGTTGTTTTGGAGACAGGATGTGATGTACCCCAGGCTTACTTCAAATTCCCTAAGTACCTGTAGATGACCTTAAACTTCTGACCCTCCTGCCCCCACCTTGCAAGTGCTGGGATTATGGGCGTGTGCCATCACACTGGGTGTGTGCCATCACACTGGGTTTATGTGGTGCTCAGGATTGGTCCCAGAGCTTCAAGCATGTGAGCTAAATATTCTATTCAGCTGAGCTACATCCCAGCCTATCCAAAGACAGTTTCAAAACACAAAATGTATAATATTCATGCACTGCAATTTAATTCAACCAAGAAAGGAACAAAGTACTGAAACTTGCTACAAAGTGGAAATATTCTGCAATATTACAGAAACCAGTTACAAACGATCATATATGTTTATATTAAATACAGAAAATAAGCTGGGTATGGTGGAACACACCTTTAATTTCAGGATTCAGAAGGCAGAGGTAGGCTGATTGCTATAAGCTCTAAGGCTAGCCTGGTTTACATCGTGAGATCGTATTTCCAAAAGCCCAGATCCCAAACCTTTACAGACGCAAAGTTGTTGGCTGAAGTTGGAAGGACTGGGAGTCATAGTTAAAAGCAACAGATTTCCTTTTCAGGAGTGGTTAAAACGTTCTCAAACTAATCATTGCTCAACTGTGAATATACTAGGTCACCGAAAGAAAAGCTTAAACGGGTGAATTATACGGTATGTGTCACATGACAACCATACAAGCCAGGGCTTGTATTGCACACCCTGTTTTGATCTTTGGAACACCTGAGAGATGGCAAAAGCTTCTTGATTATCTAGACCCACTGAGTTTTAAGCTACTTCTATTTGCTAGTTTTTAAAATATACATGGCTAAGAATGAACCGCGTGTGAAGCACAGCCGACGTTCCAAAGCATTACTATTCATGTATACAGCAAGGCACTCATGCAAACGCACACGGGGCCTTTCGGAAGGTTCTGATCTAACCGGTCTCAGTGCCCCTGGCCCTTGCCCTCCAGGACTCTCTCGCTCTAGGACATGGGGGCAGTAGCATAGCTCCCAACATCACTGGACAAAAGTACCTCCCCACGAACCAGGGCTGAGGAAAGTGTGAGAGAGGCCCCAGTGATAGAGTCTTTAGGTAACTGTGGGTCCCAGTAACCAGTCAGCTCCGCCAAGCACACATCGAGCGGCGCCGCCCTCGGACAAGCAGAGAACAATGCACCCAGCCCTGCCCCCAGCGACCGAGCCGCGCCCAGGTGGTGGCCGCGGTCTGCCGGGAAATGTAGTTTCTGAGACCTGGCTTGCGCAACCGCCCGCCGCCCAGGAGCCGCGCGCAACTACAAATCCCGTCACGCCCCGCGACACTGGCTCACCAGCTTTTGCCGGAAGGGATCGCGGCTGATATGGCGGAGGACCCGCAGGGCGGCGGTGCGGGTGGTATGCAGCACCCAGTCCCTAGTGCGAGCCACGGCAACTTCCCAGAGTACGAGCTTCCGGAGCTGCACACCCGGGAGTTCCACGTGGGTTCCTTTGGGGAGCTGTGGCGCGCCCGGCTCGGGACCCGGGATTTGTCGCTGAGCGAGCCCCAGGTAGCCGCGCAGCCGGCGGACGGAGGGACGTCGGACAACGGCTTGGAGGATGCTGCGGTGGCCGGGGATCTGGGCTGCAGTCTGGAGGCGGCCGCAGAGCTAAAGGTCGTGTGCGGGTGAGTGCGCGGCCTCAGGGCTCCCGGTGGATCCGGCTGGGTGCAGCCTCCTCCCTGCGCTCCCCAGGGACTCTTCCGGCCGCGGGCCAGTGGTTTAACCTTCATCCCCCACCCCTCCCACCTCCCAAACCCTTTCCGGAAGGCCAGAAGAGGTGCTAGGGTCCAAAAGTAGTTTATGAGGGTCGATCCAGTAACGGGACGCGACAATTGCATAAAAGACTTTCTTCTCTGATCTTTAAGGCGCTTGCTGGAGTAACAGTGGTAATGTATCTGTCATTGACATTTGGACAATGGAAGTACGTGGAGATGGAGGAGACTTGATCAGAGCAATGTTAAAAGCCCAATTAAAATCTAGTGGTCCTCGTGAATATGTTATTACTTAAATTTCCTCAAAAGTACCTTACCTGGGGGTGGAAGTATAAAACTTACTTGTAATGGTCTTCCATTTGACAGTACTGGCAGTCCTCAAATGAACATACATCCTTTCAGTATAACATATTGGCAGAGAAACGATTGTCTTGAATTCTGACCTCCTTTGAGCCGCCTGCTGGATTTCATAAGACTTCTTAATTATTCAGTGATGTATTTAGGACAAGCTCTGACCCGCCGTTGTAAAACAGCACGGCTGATTATAAAATGTTGCTTTTCCTTTCTCCCTCTCCCGACCCCTCCCTCTTTCTAAGCCTTGATAAACTGAGATGCCTCAAAGAAAGTGAAGACCCAGAAGTCATCCCAGAGAACACTGACCTAGTGACTTTATGGTATGATTTTGTTTTGTTATGTGTTGTTTGTTTGTTTTGGTGCTGGGACGAAACGATGTACCACTAAACTCCACTGTTAGCATTTCTGCTATTTGTCTGAACACTTTTTGAATATTTTACTTTGGAAAGTATAGTATTGTTCTCCACATCCTCACCACTTAAATCCGACCATTGAGTTTGGCGTCCTGGCTCATGGCTGTAATTCCATCGCTCAGGAAGCTGAGTCAGGAAGGTTAATGCAAGTTAGAGGCTAGCCTCCGTTACATAGTGAGTTCAACAATGATTGATTTTTGTTGTTGTTGTTTAAACATTTGGACTTCCTTGCTTTAACTCTGTGAGTATAGGGTACAGATGTGTGTTTTTTCCCATCTGTCCATCAGTTTGTAGCTCCAAAAGTACCATTTTGCATAATCAGGGTGATATTCTTACATCAAAAAAAAATGTAGAAACACAAAACCTCTAATATTCAATACATATTCAAATTTGCACTTATTTTTTAATGTAGACTTAATCTACTTAAATTTTAGAATGCAAGCTAAATACTCAGATGGTGTTTCTCGAAATACCGTGGTAAAGAGCCAGTTGTGGCTGGGAATGATGGCACACACCTTTAATCCCAGGGAGGCAGAGGTGGATCTCTGAGTTTTAAGGCCAGCCTGGTCTACAGAGTGAGTTCCAGGCCAGTCAGGGGTGTATGATGTCTCAAAAAAGGAAACAAGCACCAGTTGTTTTGTTTCTTAATATCCCCCCCCCCCCACAGGGTTTCTCTGTGTAACAGCTTAAAGGCATGTGACACCAATGCTAGGCTCACAGATAAAATGTTGGACTTTTCAAAAAAACCTGAAGCTTGTCTTTCCCTAAACCTTCCTTTCTTGTGTCAATAATTTAACATAAAAATAAACACACAGATCTGGCCAGAGTGCGGCTCACATTTGTAATCCTAGTGTTTGAGAGACAGAGGAACGAGAGTTGCCAGAAAGTCAAGGCCAACCTGGTTCCGGGCTGTTTGGAAAGTCTAAGGTCCCTTGATTCTTGGTTCTGCTCCTGTCCCCCTGTCTAACGAAGAAGTTTCTTGGCACACTTGGGTGTTGACGAGGGAAAGAAGACAAGTGTGAGAAAGTGATCTGCTCTGCGTAAGCCCCCTTGTCATTAACACGCTAAACAACTTAGCTTTAGTATTTAAGGGTTTTTGTTTTTGTTTTTTCTTTTTTAAAGGTTTATTTATTTTTATGCGATGTTTTGCCTGTATGAGGGTGTCAGATCCCCTGGAACTGGAGTTACAGATGGTTGCGAGCTATGATGTGGGAGCTGGGAATTGAATCTGAGTCCTCTGGAAGAGCAGCCAGTGCTCTTAACTGCTGAGCCATTTCTCTACCTCCCAGTATTTAAAGTTTAACCACATAAAAACAGGAGGTTTTAATTCGTGAAATCAGAGAGGGAATTATTAATATGCTAATAGTAAAATCTGTTTCCCTTACGTTTAACCCATAACAATTTCAACTAAGGTATTCTACCCATCCCCCTCACTGGTATGACCAAGAAAGCACTGTTTACTGCTCCAACCAACATGTACCATTTAAAGGATAAGAAGAAACTGTAAGGTTCTGCAAGAAAAAGAGAACCGCAAAATTAGAAGATCCATAACTCTTATCCTAAGACCCAAACATAAATGATGTTTTAAAAGTAGATTTTGAGCCCTCAAGATGCATTAGTGAGTAAAAGTGCTTCCCATCAAAGCTGACAACCTTAGTTTAATTTTTGGAATCCATATCGTAAATTAGAGAACCTACACCTCGTAAGTAATCCACCGTAGCAGGAGTACACACTCGTACTTGCACACGTAGTAAACAAATAAATGTAAAAACAAAAATTCAACCTTAGACTGCTAGGATGACAGAAAAAAACACCATTAAGTTGGGGCTCTTCTAAACTGATCCTGAATATCACAGAAACACAGGAGGAAATGAGACTCCAAAGAGAACTTACTGCAGGAAGTGACTGTTTATAAGATCAACTTGAGAGAGGCGTTAGAGTGCAGTAAAACCAGGACTCAAATCAGAGAAACTGAAAAGAAACATAGAATGTTTATATGGCAGAAGCACTATAAATAATGCCGAAAGGTACCCTGTGAATTTGGAGAAAATCAAGTATTTACTACAAGAGCCACATATAGGACAAAAACACCTCATGGGAAAATGAGGGGAAGAGAGATGAACCAATAGTTTAGATTAAAAAGTTTAAGAAAGATAATGTGGGTATTTGGAGCACAGTTACAACTCCTTCTAGACCTGGCTGAAACGCTGAGGTGGAAGGGTCACTGCCAGTCTCACGCAGGCTTGGACTACAATCAGACCTTGTCTCAAAAGACCCCAGAATAAAGAAATTACTTGGTAGCAAAATGCTTGCCAAGTATGCACAAGGCACTGGTTTCGATCCCCTGATCCAAAGTCAAAACAAAACAAACCACTGATTTGGCCTGGCTGCCTTAGGGCATAAAAACAACAAGGAGAATGTAACCACAACAATGAAGAGTGGAGAATGCCACACATTTTTGCTCCTACTAATCCTTCCCATTCCCTCACTTCCTCCACACTGACCCCTTGTAGACAACCAGCCTCTCTAGCTGTGGTTTACCCTGTTGGTTTTTTCAGATCAGTGGATACTTGTGCATTTTATCTCCTTTAGCAGTCTGAGTTCAGTTAGGAGAAACAGAGCAGTCACTTTAATGGAGAAAGCTTAATCTAAAGGACTGTTAACTTTATAGCTGGGCATGGCAGTTCACACCTGTAATCACAGCGCTTAGGCGTGAGGCAAGTTTTGAGACCAGCTGGGCTACATGGTAAGTTTCCGCACAGCCTGGGTTATACAGAAAACCCTCCAGGTTCAAAAACAAAACAAAACAAAACAAGCAAAAACCTTTAAAAAAGGATTGGAGCAATGAGGTCTTGATAGAAATAATAAAGGAAATATGAGTATATGACAGAGTGGGTGTAAGGATCGTCCCCCCTTGGGCTGAGAGGATGCCGGAGGAGGGCCTTTCTTCCCCAAGAGTAAGACCCAGATCCCTTAGAGAGGACCTGCCTCTGTTTCCCGAGTGCAGTGATGTTCCTGTGCTGGAAGTCCACCGAGTGTGCTGGGGAAAGCTATGGAGGGACGAGGTGGCGAGGAGAGCTGCTGGGCACCGGGTGCTGTGGACTGCAGTGCAGTGCAGGAGCTGGGGATTGACGAGTGGGAGCTGTCGACCCTTGAGAACTCTGCTCAGCTGGCATTGCGGACCAGGAAGCAAAACCTTCGCTCATGTGCTACATACAGTACAGGGTTTCTCCGTTGTCCGTTATTTACAGAGTCAATGAGTGCCAGGTGGCAAAAGGAAACTTTCAACTGTGAAGGTTCATTTTCACAGAAGAGGTAGTAATGTGTATTTGTAGGTAAGAACCAGTGGATTGTACCTAGCTTCCCTTTCTTCCAAGGTTACCATACGCTGTGTGGCTTTGCTTTCTCTCTCCATTCACTACTATGTCTTGGAAGTCACTGATTTCAATCTTCATCATAGCTTCATTATTTACTCTACTGTGTGGATTTCCCATAGTGTGTTAAATATCCCCCTATATTTATTATGTATTTAAGATACTATAATATTTTGCAAGCTGAATGTGATAGCTCACATCTGTAACCCTGTTCCTGGGAGACTGATAGACCATGAGTGTAAGGCTACCCTGGTCTAGTAAGACCCCACCCAAAAAAAAAAAAAAAAAGGAAACTAAGCTGGTCAATGGTGACGCACACCTTTAATCCCAACACTTGGGAGGCAGGTGGTTCTTTGAGTTTGAGGCCAGCCTGGTCTACAGGGCGAGTTCTAGGACAGCCAGGGCTGTTCTACAGAGAAACCTTGTTTTGAAAAACCAAAATAAATAAACAAATAAAAAAAAATAAGTAAAATTTAAGGAGCGGATAGCTACTGAAGAACAGCACTAAAGATTGTCCTTGGCTTACACACACACACACACACACACACACACACACACACACACACGCACACACATTCACACACACACTTTATTATAAACAAAGAAAATGTATGTTTGCATATGAGTTTATAAACCCAAACAAAATAGGATACAAAAGCTAGCAAGTGAACACGTGTGTTTTAGAAATGCATAACAGCACTAAGGACACAGAGACCTACTCTGCGTCTGCACGCTGGTGATGACGGAAGGCTGAAGGAAGATCCACTCGCCTGCTGGTATTTACCGGACTAGTGTAGCAGCTTGGAAACTGATGTGTGTGACCACTGCACTGGAACAGATGCCGGTGCCGGTCCTCGGGGCCGTCCTTCTCACTTGTGGAGAGAAGTAAGAAGTTGGACACTGAGTCTTGTGGTTTACGGGATTTGAAGTATCCAAATAGAAGGCTTTAGAGATGGCTCAGTCAGAAAAGAACTAAATTGGCTCCCTAGTCCCCTCTTTAAAAGAGGCAGTAGTGCACATCTAATCCGAGACATGGGGATCCTGAGAGCAGTACCATGGAGAGGTGGCTGCTGTTCCAGAGGACCTGGGTTCAATTCCTAGCATGCATATGGTGGCTCACAGCCTTCTGTAATTCCATTTCCAGGAGATCTGATGTTCTCTTTTGGTTCCTGAGCACCAGGCACTCATGTGGTATACAGACTGACATGCAGGCAAAACACCTATATACATATAATAAAATAATAATAATTAAAAAAAAATAAGGTGGAACCAGATATGGTGGTATATGCCTTTAATTCTAGCACTGAGAAGGTAGAGACAGATAGATCTCCAAGTTCAAGGCCAGCATGGTCTACAAGTTCCAGGGTAGCAGGGCTATATATATATATAGTAAGACCCTGCCACAATAAATAAATTAATTAAAATAAAGGAACATGATAAAGACATCCATCCAATGTCAACCTTTGACTTCCATACACACACACACACACACACACACACACACACACACACACACACACACGTACCACATGCACATAAAAGTATCCATGTAAATTTAGGATTTTTAATATATAACAGGCACAGAAAATATAGATGCTTGTACGTGCATGGGTTAACAGACATGATTGTGCCTGTCTCAGCCAAAAGGCTTAGAAGCAGTAACTCTAGTAATCAAAACACACAGTATCTAGATACTAGCTTCTAAATTTGTCTCCCATGCTGGACATGATGGTGTAATCTGTAATCCAATGCTTGGAAGATGGAGGCAAGAGGATCAGAGTTCAGGGTCATCCCCTGCTATATAGTGAGTTCAAGAACAGATAGGGCTACATGAGACCTTGTTTTAAAATATACAAAACGCCTCTCCAGTAAAGGAACGCAGGTTCTTAGAAGGGTTAATGCCAGGCTTTGGATAAGAGAAGTAGAGTGAGTTTTGAATGTCTGTGGTTCCACAAACTAAGGAATGCATACCTTCTTCTACCAAAAATAATAAAAGATCAGAGCCTGTTGAATGTTTGGGGTCCCTTGTGACTAAAGCAAGAACAATTTGAGCAACAAAGTAATAGTAGATTTTTAACCCATGGAATAAAATGAGTGTGAGTGGAGTTTGTACTAATAGAAACGAGTGAAGGAGAAAGGACAAGTTGTTTTGCAATAGAATTTCAGTGGGGAAAAAAAATTAACATTAGGTAAATGGGTTTGCAGGGGGGGAAATGTCGAATGAGTGCTAAATTCCTGCAAGAAGAAGCAGTATTGCATTGTCTCAAAGTACCTCCCTCCAGGGGCTAGAGATGGCTCAGTGGTTAAGACTCTTCCAGAGGACCTGGGTTCAATTCCCAGCACCCACATGGCAGCTCGTAACTGTCTGTAGTTCCCATTCTGAGGGGATCTGACACCCTCATATAGACATGTAGGCAGGCAAAACACCAATGCATATAAAATAAAAATGAATAAATCATTAAAAAAAAAAAGTACCTCCCTCCAGATCTTTATCCATTTCAGAGAAAATAAAGTACTGTCTAGTGGAGGCACTTGGCAGACAGAACTTACCTGACACAGGACATCATTAGTAACACTGCGTGTTATTACCAGACTCTTGGGCTGGCCTGTACTAGGAAGGATGCCATCAGCCTTGTAACGTGCTTGACAAGATGCTGTTTACTCCAGTCACAGGGAAACTACTCACCTAAGTCACAGAGTGCCCTGACCCATTGGCACTCTGCTACAGTGTTAGAATCAGGAAGGCTGAGGAGAGGCTGAAACTAACAGGCTGGAAGGTCAAAGAGAAAATAGCCAGTGTCGTGTAGGATCCTAGATAGGACTCTGGAACGGGGAAAAGAAAGCCCTACTTAAAGGTTGTGTGCAATCTGGAAACCATCTGTAGCGAATAATCATTGTGCTGATGTTAATTCCTGTTTGGGGTTTTGTGATCCCAGAAGATATTGGGAGGAGGAAGCTGTGGAGAGAGAGAGAAGGGATATAGTCTTGGTACTGTTTTTGTAACTTAAGTCGAAAAGTAGTCTAAAATAATAAGTTACAAGATTGGAGCTGGTTAGTGTAGCTCAGTAGTAGAGTGCTTGCCTAGCATAAGTGAAATTTTGGATTTGACTCTTATCTCTGCTAAGACAACAACAAAAAATGTTGAAGAGTAAGGATATGTTAAGGCCTAAGTGGTAAGAAACACTTGTTGCTCTTCCAGAGGACCTGGGTTCAGTTCCTGGTACCTACATAGGAGCTCAAAAATTCCAGTTGGAAGGGATCTAATGTCGTCCTCTGCCTTCTGTGGGTACCAGGTACACATGCAGGCAAACACACAAATAAAATAAAAATAGACCTTTTTAAAGCATATTTTAAATATTCAGGAAAGCATGCTGACCGTTTTATTTTCATGTGTCCATGTCAGTGTTCGGAAGGGGCTCTTGGACTATCGGGAAGAAAACATCACGATAGACCGCGCCTGTAGACAAGAAACATTTGCTTATGAAATGGTAAGTCTCACCTTTCCAGCCCTCTGCTATGAAACAGTAAGCTGAGCGTGTCACTGACTGTTAGTGCCTGATGAGAACTAGTTGGAGAGCGTCACCCATGGCCCTGAAAGGGCCACACTTTGACTCCAGCTCTCTGGCTGATTTCTGCTTTTAGTTTGTCCTTATGTCGGTATCCGACCAAATTCGTGCCTGTTTACCACTCTGTTCCTGGGACGGTTTTGTTCTGTTCCTGAGTTTACTTAGGAACCATATTCCTGTGGGAAGGGAGCAGATTTTAGAACTTGCTATGTAGAGGAGGCTAACTTTGAACTCTGAGGGATTCACCTGCCTCTATCTTCTGAGTGCCAGAATTAAAGGCGTGTACCACCAGCTTTTAAAACCATATTTTTAATCCATTGCTTCATGCATGAAACTCTAAAACAAAGGAGTGGCACTATTAGGTGTGGCCTTGTTGGAGGAAGTGTGCCACTGTGAAGTGTGTAGCAGGAATCTTAAGAGAGTCTTATTAATAAAATCAAACCTGAGGCCAGTTAGTGGGGTGAATGCTGGATCAGAGAATCAGAACAAGCTACAGCTTCCTTACCTCGCCAGTTTCTTTGCTGATCCTGTTTCCTCAGACTGGAAGCCTCTGAGTCCTCATATCTGAAAGGCTCTCAGCTGAACTGCTGCTAGAGGCCTGAAAGCTTAACCAGCCAAATGCTTCTAGTTTCTGGTCCTCACGCCTTATATATACCTTTTTGCTTTCTACCACCACTCCCTGGGATTAAAGGCTCACTTTCTGGCATTAAAGGCATGTGTCACTATGCCTGGCTATTTCCAATGTGACCTTGAACTCAGAGATCCTGAGGGATTTCTACCTCTGGAATGCTAGGATTAAAGGTGTGAGTGCCACCGTTTTCTAGCCTTCGTATCTAGAGGCTGTTCTGTCTTTGACCCCAGATAAGTTTATTAGGGTGCACAATATTTTGGGGAACACAATACCACATTTCCCCTTATTTTGTCTAAAATTAAAAAAAGCTTATAACTAATACAAGAAAAACTATCCAATAAGTATATACAATATATACAGTCAAAAATTACATTAACAATGTCTAGTCCATTAACATTTCACAGATTCAGGCAAAAAACTCCATTAATATATAACAGTGTCCAGTCCAGTAACATTTGATAATCTCAGACAAAAAGTTTCATTACTTACCCTATTTAAAACAAGTAGTTCCGGGGCTGGAGAGATGGCTCAGAGGTTAAGAGCACTGACTGCTTTTCCAAAGGTCCTGAGTTCAATTCCCAGCAACCACATGGTGGCTCACAACCACCTATAATGAGATCTGGTGCCCTCTTCTGGCCTGCAGGGACACATGTAGGCAGAATACTGTATATATAATAAATAAATAAATCTTTAAAAAAAAACCAAAAAAAACCAAGTAGTTCCTTTTGAAAAGTAGATTCAAAAATTGACCTTTTTATCTTATCATATTCAGAGGTGGGCTTTGAGGTCTCATATATGCTCAAGGCACACCCAGTGAGACAGAGCACTTCCTGCTGCCTAGAGATGTAGGACTCTCACCTACTTATGCAGCACCATGTCTGCCTGCACATCGTCATGTCCCACCTGATGATAATGGACTGAACCTCTGACCTGTAAGTGAGCCACCTCAGTTAAGTGTTTTCTTTGTAAGAGTTGCCGTGATCATGTGTCTCTTCACAGCAGTAGAAACCCTAACTAAGATAAGGTGTTGAAGAACAGGAGCTGGTAGACATACGTCACTGCTGGGGACTTGAGTGTCTTCCACCGTTTCCAGCTGTGGTAGAATTACGTAACAAAACACCGTTTGGCTGGGCATGGTTGTGCTTGCCTGTAATCTCAGCACTCCGAAGACAGACAGGAAGGGTCCCTGCAAGTTCCACTCCAGCATTGTTTCCATAGCAAGGCCTTGGGAGGGTAGGACATGGGGGTGGATACACTCAAAAGAGATTATACATCAATAACTTGGTTGAAAATACCCTAACGAGGGCTGGAGAGATGGCTCAACAGTTAAGAGCCCTGTCTGCTCTTCCAGAGGTCCTGAGTTCAATTTCCAGCAACAACATGGTGGCTCACAACCATCTATATTGAGATCTGGTGCCCTCTTCTGGCCTGAAGGCATACATAATAAATAAATCTTTAAAAAAGAAAATACCCTAATGAAACCCAGGGTCATATACAGTAAATATACACAAATGAAAATTAAAAATGTTAGAAATGAATAAAATGAAACCATTTTTGTCTATTTCAAGGGTTCAGTAAAGTGACATTGGGGCTGACAAGATGCACTGTTGTGCCTGCCTCCAAGCCTAACAATTTATTTGATCCCCAGAACCCACTTGATAGAGAAAAAGAGCTGACTTCCAAAAGTTGCCCTCTGACTGATCCATTCTCCCATGGTGGCATGTTCTTGTAATAAAAATTTTGGGTTAGAGAGATGGCTCAGCAGTTAAAAGCACTGACTGATCTTCTAAAAGACCCAGGTTTGATTCCCAGCCCCTACATGGAGGCTAACAGTGGTTTATAACTCCAGTTCCAGGGGGGACAGATGCCCCCTTCAGTGGCCTCTGTAGGCACTACATGTACATGGTACAAAGACATACATACAGACAAAACATCCATACAGAAAAATAAAAGAAATTTAATGTAATAAAAAAAAATTTTTTTTAAGAGTGACTTTAAAGCTAAGCATGGTAATATACACCTTTAAATTCCAGCATTCAAGAGGCAAAGATGGAGCCAGGCCGTGGTGGCACACGCCTTTAGTCCAAGCACTCAGGAGGCAGAGACAGGCAGATCTCTGAGTTCGAGGCCAGCCTGGTCTACAAAGCGAGTTTCAGGACAGCCAGGAAAATTAAACAGAGAAGCCCTGTCTCAAATAAACAAAACAAACAAAAAGGCAAAGATGAGTTTGAGGCCAAGCCTCATCTCTGTAGCGAGTTCTAGGCTAACCAGAACCACACAGTGAGACCCTATCTCAAGAAAGAAAAAAAAAGACTGTCTAGATGTGATGACTTATACCTTTAATCCCAGCACTTGGGAGGCAGAGGCAGGTGGATCTTTCTTTGTGAGTTCAAGGCCAGCTGTGTCTACAGAGCGAGTTCCAGGACAGCCAGAACTATTACACAGATAAACCCTGTCTCAAAAAGCCAAAGGGGGGGGGCAGGGAGTTACATTCACAATGATGTTTATTAATCATCATTTCCAGAAGTAAGAAGTGACTTAGGGGTGCTGGAGAGATAGCTCAGAGGTTAAGAGCACTGGCTGCTCTTCAGAGGTCTTGAGTTCAATTCTCAGCAACTACATAGTAGCTCAGAACCATCTCTAGTAGGATCTGGTGCCCTCTTCTGGCATAAAGGTGTGCATGCAGATAAAACACTCATACATAAAATAAATAAATCTTTTTAAAAAGAAAAGAAATGACTTAGTCTCCTTTCATTGGTAACCCTGGTCTATATGAAATTGCTATTCTATGAACCTTATGCACGTAAGTGGAATTACACAATTTTTTTTCTTTCTTTTTTTGAGACAGGATTTCTCCATATAGTTTTGGTGCCTGTCCTGAATCTCACTTTGTAGACCAGGCTGGCCTCGAACTCACAGAGATCCACCTGGCTCTGCCTCCTGAGTGTTGGGATTAAAGGCGTGCACCACCACCACCCAGTTTTGTTTTTTTTTTCCTTTTTGTATGGTTCGTTTAGCATAAAGTTTAAAGGTTCATCCGTGTTGTAGCATATGTTAGAACTTCACTCCTTCCTGTGGCCAAATGAAACCTTTTGTTACATGGACATGCCACAGTTTATTTGTTGATAGCTGTTAGCTTTTAAGTTGTTCCCACTTTTTGGCTCTTGTGAATTCTTGTTACTGTGAATACTGGCATATAATAAGTGTTTGGGTTCTATTTTCAGTTCTTTTTGTGATACACCTGGGGTGGAATTGCTAGGCACTGTGATGACTGCTTAAAATTTTATGGGCATGTGATGATTCTGTATTAATTCTGTTATCTTCCATAAAAAGCTCACAGAGATGCACCTGCCTCTGCCTCCTGAGTGCTGGGATTAAAGGCGTGCACCACCACCACCCGGCTGCATTTTTTAAATTATTGGTCGTTTGTATATTTTGAGAAACATCTGTTCTTATTCTTTACTAATTAGAGTATTATTGTCTTGTTACTGGGTGTTCAGAATGCTAGAGCTTTACCATATTTATGATTTGAGAATATTTTCTCTCATTCTGTGGATTGTCTTTTTCACTCTTTTGATGTCAGGTTTTAAGATTTGATGAGATCAAGAATATCCATTTTTTTTTTTTGTTTTGTTCTCTGACTTTGGCATATTTAAGAAATATTACCTAACTCAGTACCATGAAGATTGTCCTCTTTGTTTTCTCTGTAAAGTGTTAGAGTTTTAGCTTGTAGGCTAGGTCTTTGATTCATTTTGATGGTTTTTTGTTTGTTTTTTAATTAAAAATTTTTTTATTTTGTATGTTTGAGTTTCTTGCCTGCATGTAGGTTTGTACAGCACCTGTGTGCCTGGTGCCCATGAAGGCCAGAGAGGGTGCTAAATCCCCGGGAACTGGAGTTAAAGATGGTTGTGAACCCTATGTGGATATTGGGAACCAAACCCAAGTCCTCTTTAAAAAGTAAATACCATCTTTCCAGCCCTATTTTGAGTTAATTTTAATATGTGATGTAAATGAGGATTACCTTCATTCTTCTGTACATAGCAGTACCCCACCAGCCCACAGACTGCAGCCAGGTGGGGTACAAGGCCCCCTGCCCCCCAAAAGCATAGTTTTGAAATTATATATACACGTATATATGTACATGTGTGGTTTTGTTTGTGTGTTTTTGAGACCTCAGGGTCTCACTGTGTAGCTCTGGCTAGCCTGGAACTTGCTATGTAGAGCAGGCTGGCCTTGAACTGAGAGATCTGCCCACCTCTGCCTCTTTGGTACTGGGATCAAAGGTGTGTGCCACCCCAAAATAATATTGTAAGTGCTACACAGAAGCTATCCAAGGTTTCTCTAGCACTGACTGATGCAGACGAGAAGACACTTTAGAAACAGCAACTTCAGAAAAGGGTGGCAAGAGGAGTTTGATGTGGCTGATTCAGTGGGATAAGTCCCTCCCTCCCCACCTCCTTCCCTTCCTCCCTTCGCCCCCTCCCTCTCTCCCTCTCCTTTCCTAGTTTCTTTCTAGGAAGCAGGAAACACTAAGTGGTCTCTCAGCACAAAGGGCCACATGGTCCCTTTTGGGAGCAGTGAGGAAGTGAATAGAGGTAGATAGATCTGGTCTAGGCCGAGAGCTAGTCCGCAGTGCACAAGGCCATGGCCCAGATCCCCAGTGCTAAGGAATGGGGTACCTCACTAGAATACCATATTGATTTGGTCACATATGATGAAAAAAATAAAAAATAAAGTTGCCCAAAGATACCTAAAGCCAGATCCTTTAGCACAGAATGGGCTTTCTTTTTGTACTTTGAAGGTCCCGATTTCTGCTTAGCTAGTGTTTGTATGCAGCCGAGCTTGTCAGCCTTGGCAGACAGTGTCTGCACCCTCTGAGCCCTCTCGACAGCCCTCTGCTTTTATTCTGACTTTAGTAATTCAGTCTTTTAAAGAACTGACTTGGGTGGAGTGGTGGTTGACGGTTAAAAGCCTGTCTTGACTCTTCTGAGGCTCTGAGTTTGGTTCCCAGCACCCATGTTGGAGGATCACAACCTTCCAGGGACTGGCACCTCCACAGACACACTTACACTCAGAAGTATTGCTTTGGTTAGTTTTCTGTTTTCTAGTTTGTTTTCTCCACCTTATATTAGTTCCCCTAATTTTGGAATTGGTTTGTTCTCTCTTTTCAGTTCCTTACCACAGTTCACTGTCTAAGGTGGCTTTCCGTTAGCTGTTTCCCTGAAGTGTATTCAGTAGGCTGCTTGTGCTGTCTCACAGTGCTTTGAACTCCCCCTGTATACTTTTCCCTGTGCTTGTTTGACAAATGGGGTTTTTGTTTTGTTTTGTGTCGTTTTAATTTTGATTATGAGTGTGGATTTATGTCCATGGAGGCCAGAAGAGGGCATTGGATCTCCTGAAGCTGGATTCACAGGAGGCTCAAGCAGCCCCCGCACTGCAATTGTGAGCTGCCCTCGGTGGGTGCTACAACCCACACTTAGGTCCTCTGCAAGAGCAGTACATCCTCGGGCTTCTGAGCCACCTCTTCGGCCCATTGGTTTGTTTTTGAGAAGGGTCTTCCTGTGTAGCCCAGGCTGGCTGCAGAGTTTAAAATCTTCCTGCCTCGGTCCTTCCTGTCCCCGCACTGATGGGGTAACAGGCACACAGCACTGTGCATGGCTGTACTGTTGTGTTCCTAAGCTTCTCAAGCATTGGGAATTTTCAGTTTTCCTTGTTACTGGTTTCTAGTGTTAGTGAATTGTGATCAGAACTACTTTGTATGATTTTAGTTCCTTTAGGTCTAGTTGGTGGGCTGTCCTATAGAGTGGTTCATGTGCACTTGAGAAGGCTACTGTTGGCTGGAGGGGTCTGCTTTTTTATGTTAGTCTTTGTTTTTAGTGTTCAGTTCTTCCACTGCCTATTGAGTTCATTATTGTAAGAAAAATATCGAAATCCATAATTGTGGTTTTTTTTCAACTCTTGAGTGTTTTGTATGTATTTTAGGATCCCTTTGTTCTCTGTGTATCTGTAATTGTGTGTCTCACTGCTGTATGGTACCTTGTCTCATAATCTTTCTTAAACCCTGTTTTGTCTGACAGTAAAACAGCCTCCAACAGTTTTCTTTTGTTATGATTTGTATGGAATGTCCTTTACCCGTTTACTTTCAACATGTTTCTGTCTTAGTATCTAAAATGAGCCTCCTGTAGACAACATCCAGCTGAATAAAGTTTTTGTAATTCAGTCTGTCAGCCTGCCCTTTCAGGCTGGAGAATGGAGAATGTCATCTATTTACAGCTATACTAGTTCCTGGGAAGAAAGAGCTTCTATCATTGAGCTCTTGGGGTGTCTTTTGTCCCTCTGGTCTTCCATGACTTCCTTCCTCTAGATACTGGTTTTTGTTGTGCATCAGTTCAGTTCCCACCTCCTTCCTGTTCCGCATGTACCAAGAGTGTCTTCCTAGTGGTTATCTTGTGTGTGGCTTCAGTCTGAAGAGGGGCTGCTGCTGCTGCTGCTGCTGCTGCTGCTGCTGCTCCTAGTGCTTCCTCCGCTGCTCTGCGTCCCAGCGTGTTTCGTCTTTCCTTCATCCTTAATGGATAGTTTTGCTAGATAGAGAATTCTGGGAACTGTCTTCTTTCGTGGTTTGAAGTGTGTCATCTGACTTGTTTCTTGTCTTGTTTTCTGTTGAGAAATCTGTTAAATCAGTTGGAACCTGATTTCCTGTAGTTAAGTAACTGGTTTCTATTAGTTCATTGACCATATTTATGACAGCTGACTTAGCATCTTATTTTATTTGCTTTTATTCAATAGGCTTTTATTTATATGCAAGTCTAGACTTTGCTTTAAGGAATAATTAATTAGCATATTAAAACTTTTTTTACATTTGTTCAGAGAGAGTGCGTGAGACTGTTGGGCAGGCTGTACACGTACATACACCTGCCACAGTATGTATGTGGTCAGAGGACAACTTACAGGACTCAGTTCTCCCTTCCCTGTATGGGTTCCATACAGGCTTGGCAGCAAGCTCTTTACCTGCTAAGTCATCTTCCAGTCCTCATTAATTAACTTTTATTTTTCTTCAAGACACTAGCTCTGGCTGTCCTGGAAGTCACTTTGTAGATCAGGGTAGCCAGAGAGATATATATATCTGTCTGTCTCTGCCTTCTGAGTGCTGGGTTTAAAGGCATGCACCACTGTACCTGGCTTCATAATTAACTTTAGTAATTTCAATGATCGAGTTTCCTTGAGGTCAATTCATATAAAATTCTAACTTTCCTGTTCCATGTGTAAGTTTTTGTTGAAAACTGGACATTGGTTGTTATGCTTTTTACTCTGCCAGGCTGTTTTGCTTTGTGCATATTAATTGTATATAGCTGTTGATAGTTCTAGTCTATTACCTATGTTCAGCCAGTGACCTAAATGTCTGGCTTCAAAAATTAAAGTTTTTAAAAACCTGTTAAGAGAAGTTATGTAAATATTCCAGTAGGTGGGTCGATCAGGTGTTGCCTACAGGGCCAGTCAAGGAAAGCACCACCAGATCAATCCAAACACAACCCCACATTTTAATGACAGGGTCTCTGCTTGGCTGCCCTGGCACTAGCCTGCTGTTTTGGGAACTCAGCTGCTATCTTACATCTACAGTGGGATGGAGGGAATGGGGAGAAGTATTGGTTTGCACATACTGCTTATTTGCAGAATATAATTAGCTTCTCCCTTCTCCAAACACTCTTCTGCCTGTGGGAATATCCAGTCAGTTTCCAGACTTCCAAAGAAATTTATTTCATTTTATCTTCTCAGCCTGGTGGCTGCTTCAGTAGAAAAAATTAGCTATTCTGCATGATGTCACTCCATGTTTTAAAAACAAAAATATTTATTAGTTTATGTGTATGTGTCTATACCTAATGTATGAATGTACACCACATGCAGAGGGCAGAAGAGGGCATCGGATCCCCTGGAACTGGAGTTACAGGTGGTTGTCTGCCACCATGTGCATGCTGGGACCTGAACCTGGGACCTCGGCAAGAGCACTAAGTGCTCTTAGTCATCAAGCTCTCCTCCAGCCCTGACTCCCACTAATTTTTAAAACATCGTGCATTTTCATTTAACTGTTTCATTTTAGTGGCCCTTGTAACTATTAAGCACATAGAAAAGAATATTATGTTAAAGATTATATATATTTGCAACCTGGAGTAGAGTGCTGAACCTCCAAGCTCTTTCTGTTAAAACTGATTTTATAAACATATTAAAGGCTATTAACAAGGAATAGTGATGGGAAATGCCATTCAGAACAATATTAGCTAATATTTCTGTTTATCATTGGTTGCTAAGTATATAACACCAGATGTCTTATTACATGTTTTATGTACACATTCCCCAAAACAAGTCTGTAAAAAGTATTTTCTGTTATTACAATAGGTGAAGCTGAGCATAAGGAGACTAACCATTCCTCACTTAGAATTGGACATCAAACCCAAGGTTGACCAGAACCCTCCCTGGGGGCTCTGTGCTGCATTGTCTCTTAGCTGAGTTACAGTGGCTGATTTCAAGGTCTTGTTTTCTTTCTTCAGGAATCTCATGCACTTGGGAAAAAACCTGAGAATCCAGAAGACATGATTGAAGAAGGGGAGCTTATCCTATCTGTGAACATCTTGTACCCTGTTATATTTAACAAGGTCAGTAGTGAAACCTGGTTTTCATGGCTAAGTAACTTTGAGTAGTAGGGGTAGAACCTAGGACCTCAAGCATATTAGGCAAGCACTTTACCCCAGGGACACCACCAGTCCCTAAAAGTAACCTTGAACTAAGTATTTCATTATTTGAGTCCTATCTCAGGTTTCAAAATAAATGTTAGCATATACAGTCTGACATCTTAATTTTAGGACTCACAGGATGTATTTGTGAGCTCTTTGTTTTAATAAGAAATGTTCCAACAAATTTCAAAACAAATTTACATCTTTTTTCTTTTTTTCTTTTTTTTTTTTTTTTTTTGGTTTTTCAAGACAGGGTTTCTCTGTGTAGTTTTTGGTGCCTGTCCTGGAGCTCACTCTGTAGACCAGGCTGGCCTCGAACTCACAGAGATCCGCCTGGCTCTGCCTCCCGAGTGCTGGGATTAAAGGCGTGCGCCATCGCCGCCTGGCAATTTACATCTTTTAACCAATGATTACACTTACAACACTGAAATGTGTAGCTGATTTTGCAGTAGAAGCAACTGAAAGTATGTATATACCTCCATAGTGATTCTAATTTGCTGATAGAGGAACAGAATGGACTTTGTTCAGAATCCTTGGGAAGTTCCTCATTGATGAAAATGCATAAAATGAACAAGTTAGGGATACCCAGTGTACTGTAGTTTCTTTTCTGCTGCTGTGAGAAAACATAACCACCAGTGCAGTTTACAGAAGGAAGGGCTTAGTTGGAGCTTAGGGTTCCAGAGGGTTAGAGTCTAAATGGTGAAGCAGAGGCTACAGGTAGCAGACATGGCCACTGGAGCTGGAAGCGGAGAGCTCACATCTCAAACCACAGACGGAAGCAGAGAGAGCAGACTTACAATGGTGCAAATCTTTAAGCTTTCAAAACCCAGGCTCAGGGGCTAGAGTGAGGCTCAGCAACTGCCACTCTTGCAGAGGACCAGAGTTCTGTTCCCAGCACACACATCAGGTGGCTCACAACCACCCGTCACTCCAGTGCTAAAGAACCCAACACTCTTTTAGCCTCCTCAGACAACTGAACTCTATGCACATACTCACACATGGAAACACAAGCATACACAGAATTAAAAGTAAAAATGAGCCAGGCGGTGGTGCCGCACATCTTTAATCCCAGCACTCGGGAGGCAGAGGCAGGTGGATCTTTGTGAGTTGAGGCCAGCCTGGGCTACAGCGTGAGTTCCAGGAAAGGTGCAAAGCTACACAGAGAAACTCTGTCTCGAAAAAACAAAAAAAAAAAAGTAAAAATGAATTTAAAAAATACATCCTCAGTGACACACTTCCTCCAACAAAGCCACACTTCCTAAGGCTCCCTTAACAGGACCAGCAACTGGGACCACTCTTTCAAATGTCAGAGACTATGGGGATATTTCTCCTTCACACCGCCACACCCAGTAATTTCTTAGAAGTCTACTAAAAGAACTGTGTTCTAATGTGACATGGACATGTCCTTGCCCTCCCCTCCTTTTATAGTGTCAAGAACTAATGGCCAGGTCTGCACATGTTAAGCAGGCATCAGATTTTGTATCTATTTTTGCTTTTTTAGAGATAGGTCCTAAATTCTGTGGTTTATGTATATTGCTATACATAATTTGCACTTAAGTAGGCTTTTATGAAGCACCTTGGCTGTACTTACTAATTGCATTGCTTGAGATCTCAAATTACTAGTTTATTTTTGGGGTTTTGTTTTTTTCTGAGACAGTGTTTCTCTGTATAACAGCTATGGCTATCCTGGAACTGAATTTGGAGACCAGGCTGGCTACTTGCCAGTTTTTAAAAATGAATTTTTTGAATTTATAACTTGAGGGCAGGATATAGATTGCTAACTTCAGTGATGCAACTTCCAGGAAAATTCAAGACATTACTGCTAGATGAAGTTGTATTCTAAAGGCTCCTGGTCCTGATGTCAATTTAGTATCACCTTGATTATAAACTTTAAAGTAAAAAATTCTGTTATCAGGTGTCTCTGTTGTACCCAGTGGGTTTTGAATTTGGGGAGGTGATTGGGTAATGATGGCAGAGGTTAGTTCCATCAGAGTAAATTCATACCACCTAAGAAGAACGAGCACACCACAGAAGGCTGAAATGAGGAATGCACATGCAACTCTTAAGGGTGTCTATGGAGGTGTAACCAGTTTAGGGTTGGTTGGTGTGAGCTCTCCGACTCCTACCCCTCAGCTGAATTATACCCAGCACCTTGTGTGCATGGTAGACATGCACTCTACCACTAAGCTAACTTTTCTAGATTGGTCTTCTGATTAATGGATATGAGATAGAAAAATACAGCAACTAAGAAAATACAGAATGCCAACTTCTGGGATTTATTTGTTTTTAGTACTATAGATCAAACTCAGAACCTTGTGCATACAGGCAAGTGCTGTACTACTGAACCCTGACTCCAGCCCAAGGGGATAGGTTAAATAAAGAAAATTAGGACTGGCATGGTAGCACATACCTTTAATCCAGCACTTGGGAGGCAGAGGCAGGTTGGTCTCGGTTTGAGGACATCCAGGGCTATGCAGAGAAACCCTGTCTCAAGGGGAAAAAAAGTAGGAACTTCATTTAGATCAGGTCTTGGTGGGATTTGTGGTTAACTGGTCTTTAAAATGGACACTTACTTACTGTTTGACTTCAGCACAGAGAACACAAACCGTACCAGACAATGTTGGTATTGGGCAGTCAGAAGCTCACCGAACTGAGGGATTCAATTCGCTGTGTCAGTGACCTCCAGATTGGTGGAGAATTCAGTAGTACTCCAGACCAGGCCCCTGAGCACATCAGCAAAGTAAGGTGACCTTTCCCTTCCCCTTGAGGAAAACAGTAAGCGAAGGAAAGAGTGATTGCTGCAGCAGGGTCCTGAGTGTGGTTTGAGTGTTCTCATGGTTCGTGGGACTGACTGGGTGCTGTCGTCTCTCCTGCCATCCCTGGAGTCTTTCAGAGGCAGTAGTCGTTGTCCACTGTCTCGGCTCACATTTACAGCTGTCTGACGCCCCCTCCTGAGCTTTCCTGCCTGTCCAGCTGGCCGGCCAGTTCTCTTTCCTTTCCCTTACAGTCGGACTTCCCGAGCTTCCTTGTTCGTTTGTCTTTAGTTCTAGGCCTGAGCTAAGTCAGCACTCTCCACTGAGCGACAGCCTCAGCCGCACTGTGGCTGTCATTTTGGTCTCCATCCTCTGTTTAAAGTGCTGTGAGATTTAACTACCTCAAGGCAAAGTTCAGAGCTCCCACGAGCCGCCATCATCTGACCCCTTCACTGCTGCAGGATCAAGGAGTCCACGGACCAGTATCAGACGGGAGATGGTGGACAGTTGATCTTCGCTGTGCTTTTCTCTTCGTGAGACAGAAAGGCCCTGGTACCTCTTGGAGAGAGCCAAGTATGGGTGGACTGCCAAAACATTTTCAGAAGGGAGGGAGGGCTTACCTAAGCAAACAGAATGACCCAATCTTGCTGAATCTCAAGACAGAAAGACTGCTCTGGTTCTGTTACATGGTGCGACCTTGGCAGAGGACCCCTGGATTTACTTGCCCACTAAGGAGAGGGCATCTCTCTGCAGGCACATAAAATGACATCTGAAATAAGTAGGATGAAGTTAGAACTTGGAGAAGAATCAAAAGGCAATCTCCTTTTTTCCACTAGCCATGTACATTTTTATTTCTTTGATTTTTGAGTCCCATGTTAACATCCCATGGGGCTTCACACAGTGAATTTGTGTATCTGTCTTCTCCATGTGTTCCAGTTCCTGTTTTGAATATTATGGTGTGGCAAAAAGGCATCTTACCATGCATCTGGGGGGTTTCATAGTCACATTTCCAAACTGGGTTCCAGGCTTTCCATGACCATTACAGTGCATATCATAATTTGTGATTATGTTGAAAATGGTTTTAAGAAACTTAAACTCTTCCAAATTGCCATATCAGTGCTTGGGGGAGATAATTGCAGTGATAAAGAGAAACAAATAGAATCTTAAGGAAATAGGTTTATCTTTTTTTTTTTTTTTCAAGAAGAAAGCACTGGTCTTTTGCAAGCTTCTTAAACCTACCAGAAAAGGAAGGTGTAGCTATAAATAAATTACTTTAACATGGGCTGGGCATGGTGGTATACTCAGGAGACAAAGGCAGGCAGATCTCTGTGAGTTCAAGGACAGCCTCCTCTACATAGCAAATTCCAGGACAGCTGGGGCTACACAGATTTTTTTCTTTAAAAACCAAAAGAAGGGGTTGGAGAGATGGCTCAGTGGTTAAGAACACCGGCTGTTCTTCCAGACAACCTGGGTTCAATTCCCAACGCCCACATGGCAGCTCACAACTGTCTGTAACTTCAGTTCTAGGGGATCTGACATCCTCACACAGACGTACATGCAGGCAAAATACCAATGCACATAAAATAAAAATAAACTATTTTTTAAAAAAGGATTAATTTAATGTGAAAAATCTGACACTTGCCCCTCTGTAGCAGCCTGTCCGCATTAGCAAAGAGCAGTTTGAGTCAGATGTGCCAGGCATTTCTAGACAACGGGACTGGTCAGTTTAGAGAATTTGTACTTTGTGCTAACCCCTTCAGTTTTCTAAGCAGGGACTACATAGTTTACTGTCTTGTTTACATTTTTAAAAATGTATTTGTATGTGTACCACGTCTGCAGTGCCTGAGGAAGCCAGAAGAGGGCATTGGGATCCTGGAACTGGAGTTACAGATTCCTGTGTGCTTCCATGTGGGTTGTGAGCTGCCATGTGGGTGCTGGGGATGAAACCCAGGTTCTGAAGAACAGCAGCAAGTGCTCATAACCACTAAGCCATCTCTCTAGCTCCCTGTTGTCTTGCTGAATGATATTTACAGATATGCTGCTACATTCTTTCTGCTTTGTCTACTAAATAATAGCCTGATCATTGAGCACACACCATGTGCCGAGTGTATGTTGGCCTTGGAAAGAATTGTCACCTTTTCACAAGAAAAGAGCAGTCATGAGTTCACCACTCAGTGGGAGAGGCTGGAGTCAGGTCCATGTTTCCCCTTCACAGCCCTGGTGCTGGCAGGGTGCTGGTTGTGGATGACTTTATCTGGTGAGCAGGCGCTGAAAAACAGTGATTACACTTCACCCACAGGCTTCTGCAAAGGGCTTTGTGGGGCGTCTATCTGTTCAGAAATCTGCTTTGTTTCTCCTTCTTCAGTGATGTTTGAGAAATTATATTTATGAAGTTTAAAGCATTTAGAAGGGCAGATACCTATACATGAGGTATTGACTGAACCTAACATCTTTTTGTTGTTGTTGTTCCTGGTTTTTTATTTTGTTTTGTTCTTTGACACGGCATCTCTACATAGCCCTGGCTGTCCAGGAAATCATTGTGTAGAACAGACTGGCCTTGAATTCACAAAGATCCACCTTCCTCTGCCTCCCAAGTGCTGGGATTAAAGGTGTATGCTACATGGCTGGGCTTAAGCCTAACAACTTAGAGCCTTAAAAAGACTATTATATTGACATTTGTATTTTACAGTGTTTTTTTTTCTTCATTTGTTTCTGTTGAAAAAGTTTCAAAACATAAAATCAATATAGAGAATGGTATAATGACCCTCATGTGTTCATTACCTGTGTTCAGTAGCTTTCAGCTTTTTCCCAAAATTATTTTTTGTTAATACCATTGTACACGAAAGAAAAGTGAAAATAAGTCCTTGAGTTGATGTTTTGTTGTTTCCCTGGCATGTTTCCCATTGACAGTTGTGAACGGGTTTTACAGGGGGCTGCAGCTTTTACAGTGAGCTGGACTGTTGTTAGTCATTGCCAATGTGCCAGAACTTGGGAAACTCCAGCGTATTTAAGTCCCTATAGCTTTAAAGTAAAAAAGGATTTGCTAATGTTTAAGGGGATGATTATTGTTTTTAGAATAGAACTGTATTTTTTTTAAAAAGCACGAATTAAACAGTGCTAGTATTTTCTGATCAAGTATCAAATACATTGTCTAGTATACTGACTGGCTTGGAACTTGTGAATCTTCTGCCTCAATTTCACAAGTACTGGGATTGCATGTGGGCACTATTAAACTTGCCCATATGCTACCTGTTTGTACAGTGAGGAGAGGTTATTAACAGGTAATATTTGGTAGGAACCATTTTTGTTCTTTTAGAGTTTTCTTTGTAAATAAGCAATAATGTGTGGAGCACTAAGTTGCTCAAGTTACTTTTGATGGAGTTTTATACAAGTGTTATATGAAGAACAAAATTGTATGTATACCAGACTGTTTCCAAAATAAGGTAATAGTTATTCTTTTAGGACATTTATTTACTTGTTTGAAGACAGGGTCTCACTGTGTAACCTAGGCGTGCTCTCTCTCCCCCTCACTCCCTCCCTCATGTGTGTGTGTATGTGTGTGTACGTGTGTGTACATGTGTATATGCGCGCATTCACAAGTAAGCAAGGTTTTATTGAGTAACAGCTTAGCACAGCAGAGAGGGGCCCCAAACATGAGTTGCTGGATATTCCTGTGATTTTTATGGTGTATAAATTTTGAATACTTGGAATTGTTACAAACGGGCTTTCATTAAATACCATGTGTTTTCTTGTAGGACCTATACAAATCAGCTTTTTTTTATTTTGAAGGAACCTTTTACAATGACAAAAGATACCCAGAATGCAGAGACTTAAGCAGGTACTAGTCCCAAAAATCTTCCCAAAGTCTTGTGTTTTTTCCTGTTGGTTTTTGTTCTTTTCAGAAGGGCCTCACTATGTAGCCCTGGATGGTCTGGACCTTAGTGATTCTCCTGCCTCTGCCCCCCCCCCCAAGTGCTGAAATTAAAAACATGTACTACCACACCTAACTATACAAATGTTTGTTTCTAGTTGTTTATTTTTCCAAGACAGGTTTCTGTATGTAATCCTGGCTGTCCTGGAACTTGCTCTGTAGACAGGCTAGTCCCATACTCACAGAGATCCACCTGCCTCTGCCTCTTGTGTGCTGTGATTGAAGGAATGCACCACTATGCCCAGTTTATTTCTAGCTCTTAAATTAGTGACAGCTACACAAATCTTACTACTGTATTTTTAAGGATTTCTCTCTGTCCCCCAAGGAATTGTTTATAAAGTTTGTATTGAATGGCACGTACCTCTAAAGGTACTTGGTTATTAATCTCAGGTGATAATGTTAATCTTTCAGTACTTTTTTCTTGTTTTAAGGGCTTATTTTTAATTGTGTGTATAAGGGGGAAAGGAACGCTATGTATTTGTGAGTGCAGGTGTGGCAGAGCCAGAAAAGGAACGTGGAACCTTGGAGCTAGAGAGTATCTTGGGGTCTGTGGAAGAGCAGCACACTCTTACCCACTAGCCATTTTTCTTCCCTCTTTTTTCTGCATGTCTCATATAAATTATTATTTGCCCTGTGTGGGGAAATAGGTGGACACGTGTGTGATGTTGCTCAGGTAGAAGAATATGAAAATTCATTTCTAATAGCATTTTATTAACACATTTCATTATCGGTGGCCACAGCCTCCAATGTACTGGTTATAGCCGTTTTTCATCCTTTTTTTTAATGTAGTTTTCAACACTTGTTCTTAGTTCTTAATAATAAAAATAATTGAGTGCCCCAAAGAGCTGTAGCTTCTGTGGGTCATAGCTATAAGTACTTAACCAGAATTTTTTTTTCTGGTTTTTCAAGATAGGCCTCTGTGTAGCACTGGTTGTCCTAGAACTTACTCAGTAGACCATGCTGTCCTCAGTTCCACCTGCCTCTGCCTCCCGAGTGCTAGGATTAAATTTGTGGACAACTGCCACCACCACCTAGCACCTTAATTAGAATGTGAAACGAAGAAATACTAACATTCTCTAACCAGGCTACAGTCCACAACCCCAGAGAAGCTAGGTAACGAGGGGGAAGGGGAATCAGGAGGTAAGGGAAGGTACCAAGAGAACATGAGGGAATGCCATGGTCAGGTTGGAGGAGTGACAGAGAGGGAGAACAAGGAAAGAGATATCTTGACAGAGGGAGCCATTGTGGGTTTAGGGAGAAACCTGGTGCTAGGGAAATTGCCAGGAACCCACAAGGATGACCCCAGCTAAGACTCCAAGCAATAGTGGAGAGGGTCCCTGAACTGGCCTTCCCCTGTAATCAGATCAATGACTTAGGATCAATGACCCTAATTGTCATCATAGAACCTCCATCCAGTAACTGATGGAATCAGATGCAGAGATCCACAGCTAAGCACTGGGTGGAGCTCCCAGAGTCCAGTCCAAGAGAGGGAGGAGGGATTATATGAACAGAGGGTCAAGATCATGATGGGGAAACCCACAGAGACAGCTGACCTGAGCTAGTGGGAGCTCAGTACCCACATGGGACTATATTAGACCCTCTGAATGTGGGTGACAGTTGTGTGGCTTGGGCAGTTTTTGGGGCCCCTGGCAGTGGGACCAGGATTTATCCCTGTTGTATGAACTGGCTTTTTAGAGCCCATTCCCTATGGAGGGATGCCTTGCTCAGCCTGGATACCTATCAACTTGATATGTGAGACTTTGTTGACTCCCCATGGGAGGCCTTACCCTCTCTGAGGAGTTGGGGGGGGGAGTGGGAGGAGAGGAGGGAGTGGGAACTGTTGTTGGTATGTAAAATAGAAAAAAAAAGAGAAAAAGAAATACTAACATTCTAATCTTAGTACATGCTAATTTTTTGTAAAGAAAAAAAAAACTGTTGCCAAAAGTAAACTGAGAACAAAATGTGGATTATACATTTTTTGTTTGTGCTAAAGTGGTACATATCATACAGCCTCCCAAAAAACTGGTCCTTCCTGGGATGACAAGGGCAGAGGTGAGTCTCCTTACTTCAAGGCCATCCTGGTCTACACAGTAGAGTTCTAGGATAGCCAGTGCTATATAGTGAGAAAGACCCTGTCTCAAAATATACAAAACTCTAAGAATAAAAGAGAGCTGTTACTCAGACAGATGAAGAGTTCAGTGTTTGATCCCCCAGGACACCCACAAACCCCCTTTAACATTTTTACTCTGTGGGAGCTTAGATGTATGTGTTTATGCAATGGCACACATGTGAGCAGAGAAAAACTGGTTGGTAGGAGTTAAGTCTTCTCCTTCCAGTGTGGATCCTGGGCATTGAACCCAGGGTCATCAGGTTTGGTGACCAATGCTGTTACCTAACTCATCCAAATTCACTGTTCCTAATCCAATTCATTAACCAACGTGATCTTCCCTTTGAGATGGCAACCATCTGTTTATTTGGAGGCCAGATTATGCGAAATATTGTAGATCTAAAACTCTTTTCTTTACTGTTCAAGTTTCAATAATAATGTTTTATCCTTACCTTTCCCCAAAACAGAACTATTATAGAGTGGTCAGAGTCCCATGATCGAGGATATGGAAAATTTCAGACTGCTAAAATGGAAGATTTCACATTTAATGACTTGAATATTAAACTTGGCTTTCCTTACTTATACTGTCACCAGGGAGATTGTGAACACGTTGTTGTTATTACAGACATAAGGTATGTAGCATCACTCAGAATATTTTATCTTAAAAATGCTATTAATTGGGGGAGGAGAGGACACATTCTACAGCAGGAGTGTGGAAGTCAGGGGACAACTTGCAGGAGTCCCTCCTTCCACCACATGGGTCCTGGGGATTGAACTGAAGTCATCAAGCAACATTCACCCACTGAGATAGCTCTGTCTCTTTAACAGTACAAAATTATAAGTAATTTAAAAAGAAATTCAGAGAATTACAGAGTTGTCGCTATGGCTTGGCTTCGGAACAGCAACATTACTTTCCATACACTTGGAAGTGGACACACTCAGTATTGTTACTATTTTTTTTTAATCTAAACTAGACTATTGCAGGCCTACTGTCCCAGCACTTGGGAGGCGGAGGCAGGTAGATTTCTGTGAGTTCCAGGTCAGCCAGACCTCCTTAATAAGAGACTCTGTCTATAAATCAAAACAAGTATCCCAATTTAATTGAAATCATAGTAATTCTATAGTGGGAAGTTGAGTAACTAAATTCCAAACAGTTTCTAATTGAGGGGCTGAGGAACTGGCTTAGTGGGTAAGAGTGCCTGCTGAGCGAGTAGGAGGACTCCAGTTCCAATGGCAAGGGAGAGCTGAGAGGAGGGTCCTGGGCTTCCTGACTGCCAGCCTAGCTCTAGATCCAGTGAGAGACCCTGTCTCAAGGCAGTAAGGCAGAGTGGTAGTGCAGGATACCCCATGTCCCCTTCAGGGACCTCCATGCACACAAGTACCATGTACACCTACCTCAGACCCACAAAAGACAGAAAGCAGTTCCCTGAGGAAGAAGAATGTAAGGGTAAGGTCTCATAACTTCATATTTACATGACCTTTAAAAATGATTTACAGTATCTATTTCTCTTTGCTAACCTTTAAGAAATTAAAAACCTGGTTTTATTATTTGCATATACACACACACATTTTGTTTTGAGACAGATTTTGTTTCACATAGCCCAGGTGGGCCTCAGACTTACTGTGTAGCTAAGCTTTAAACTCTTGGCCCTTGTGATTGAAAGGTTTGCTCAGTAGTTAAGAGCACAGGCTACTCTTCCAGCAGACCTGGGTTTGATTGCCAACACTCACATGATGGCTCACAACCACCTATAACTCCATGTCAAGACTCCAACATCATTTTCTAGCTTCTGTGGCACAAGGCAGGCATGTGGTGCACAGACATACATCAGGCAAAACACTCATACATAGTTAAAAACAAAAGACCTGGTCTTCCTGTCTCTTCCAAGTGCTGACATTAGAAGTGTATGCCACCACATCTAGTGTGTAAATTTTAGAACTTAAAGATCTTTAGGATTTAAATTGTTCCATGGGAGTTTATGATTTCTCCAAACCATGCAACTGGTTAGTGGTACTTAATAGTTCTGACATTTAACATTAGAATCTAATTCATGTCATTTGAGTATCCAAATCTTGGTTTTTAATAATGAGAAAGTCATGCAGTAAGAGCCAGTTAATCTAAGTAAGGTATCACTGGACAGCCTTACTTATACTGTATTCCACAGATAACAGTGCTGTGTTGAGCAGAGCAAGGAGCCCGATGGAATATATTTTTAAAAAATACTACATACAGTAACTCTTAGACCGTCACTGCATGTTAGCATAAAGGCAATTGAGAAATTAAGTCCTTGCTCAATCTGAAAAGCTCTTTGGGGAAAGTGTTCAGTTGCAGGTGACTGTGCTTTATTTAGTAAGCTAGGCAAGAACTCTAACACTAAGTGACATCCCCAGTATGGGGTTAGGTATTTTGTGAAGTGTAACCTGCGTAAACCAAGTACATGAAATCAGTTTACTGGAGAGATGGCTCAGGGGTTAAGAGCACTGGCTGTTTTCCAGAGGACATGTGTTCAATTCCCAGCACCCACATGGCAGCTCACAACTGTAACTCTAGTTCCAGGGCATCTGACTCCCTCCCACCAGTGCACTATTTAAATTTAAATAAGTTAACAATCTTCTGTGAACAAAAAAATGGAAGAAGGTCAAACCATGTTCCTAATGTTGGGGAACAGGTATAGTGTTTGCATTTTAATATCTTCATCTGTTTTCCTCATAAAGGCTTGTGCATCATGATGACTGCTTGGATAGAACACTTTATCCTCTTCTTACCAAGAAACACTGGCTATGGACCAGAAAATGTTTTGTTTGCAAGATGTATACAGCCAGGTGAGTGACTGCTTTCTTTCCTTTAAAAAGTACTGTTTTTCACTTTTGGTATTTGGGATATCTGCTTTCCGTTTTGAGTTTCAGAGTTTTATCTACTAGAGTGTTCCAGTGTTAGTGTAGTTTGGTTAAAATTAGCATTTTGTTTTGTACAAAGGATCGAACCCAGAACCTGCTGCCATTAATCAGCATGCATACATCACTAGGCTATAACCCCATAACATTTTAAAACAAGGAAACGTATACATGAAGTTCAGAACAAACTTCAAGGTTATGAGGAGCCCTATGCTTTCTCTGTTTCCTGGCTGTCAATTACGTTTCATCTCAGTTGCCAAAATAAGGTTTTATGTTTTTGATCAATCACTGTGACACAGACCTATAATTACTCAGGAGGCTGAGGTACGAAGATTGTGAGTTGAATGTTGGCCGGGGCAGGAGTGTAGCACAACGTGAAGGACTCTTTATTCAATCCTGAGTGCTGTCAGCATGTTTACACTGTGGGGAGTATTTTCTGGTTTTGTTTCAAAGAGAAGACTCTCACACAGCCTGAGCTGACTCTCCTCAAACGAACTGTATCAACGGACTTGACCCTGAATTTCTGATATTCCTGCCTTAGTCTCTTGAGTGCTGGGATTAAATGTATAAACCATTGTCCCCAGCTATGAGATGACTCTTACTATTGATTAGAGCCCAAAAGTTTGGAAACTACTCAGGGAAATGATGGAACATTTAGTATCTTGTTTGCTTTGGGTTCCCTATCACAGTATTTATTCTAAAGGACCATTAGGAAAATAGAAATCAGTCACCAAAATGAAAATCAAGAAATTGGTTCAAATTTTCCAGAACATTCAGAAAAAAATGAGACTAAAATGATAAACTAGAGGAACTTAAAAGCAGAAATTTCCTGTGACCAGTGACATGGCATGAAACAGTCTCAGGTGAACATTGTCACTTGTACTCCCTGTGTGTAGAGCAAACTCTGTAATGTTTTTATCTTCCAATCTAGATTCAAATGCTTGCATTCCCAAACTAACCAGCATTTGTTAAAATAAAAATGAAAACGGCCCCTGTGCAGGGATGATATGCAAATTGAAGTGTTTCTTTTCTTTTCCTTTTTTTTTTTTTTGATGGCACAGTAAGCTAACCTGTCATCTCGTCATTTGTAGAGTAACTAAAAGAGCTTGGACATGGTCAGCACATAGAGAATTATCATACTCTATTCTCTTTAGATATGTGTAAGCTTGCTTGTTTTAAAATAAGTATCTGGTATGTGAACACATGCCTATAATCCCAGCATTCTGGAAGCTGAGGCAAGGGGATCATGATTTTAAACCTGGATCACATAACTAAATTAAGGAAGTCTTTTGGGGTCATAGACCCTATTAGAAGACAAGTGAGTTACTTAAAGGACAGGTGTTCTCATATTGTGTGCGGCTTTCTAATAGATTGTTTCCTTAAGAGGAAGTCTTAGGTAACACAGTTCTGCAGCATTTCCTGTTTGATGTGCCTAGTGTCTGTTGAGGCATTGGTGAGAGTGTTCTTTATGTACTGTTAGAGAGCAGTGGTTTGCAACCTTCCTAGTGATGCAGTCCTTTAATACAGTTCCTCATGTGTGCTGACCCCAACCATAACATTATTTTTGTTGCTACTTCATTAACTGTAATTTTGCTGTTATGAATCATAATGTAAATATCTGATATGCAACCTCTGTGAAAGTCATTGAACAACCCCTCCCCCAAGGAGTCATGACCCCACAGGTTGAGAACTGCTGTTACAGGCCATAACTCATACAGTGTTGAAGCATATTTAAAAAAAAAAAATCTCTGTGAGTTCGAGGCCAGCCTGGTCTCCAAAGCGAGTTCCAGGAAAGGCGCAAAGCTTCACAGAGAAACCCTGTCTCAAAAAAAAACACTTAAAAGAAAAAAAAAAAACCCAGCTGTAATACAACATAACATGTTTTTGTTTTTGTTTTTCCAACTACAGATGGGTGACGAACAATGACACCTTTGCACCGGAGGATCCATGTTTCTTTTGTGATGTTTGCTTCAGGATGCTCCACTATGATTCCGAAGGCAACAAACTAGGGGAATTCCTTGCTTATCCTTATGTCGACCCAGGAACCTTTAATTAGTACCACCAAAAAACGTTTTTTCCCCTACTAAAGTTTAGTTAATAATATTTATTACTTATTACACAGTGTTTTGTGTTCTGGCTTTTAATTAAGTTGTTTATGTTACTGAGATGTAGAAATACTTTTGTATTCTGAATATATAAACTTTGTTGGAAACACAACTTCTGATTCTTTTCTCCGAGTCCTATGCATTCCGTACCCAAATGGGTTTTGCTAATGATAGAATGCAGTTAACAATACATCAAGTCTAGTAGTCTTTTTTAAAGAACTCTGTGAAGGATGTGAGAGCTACACCTCCTACTATGAAGTGTCCAAGGTAAAGACCCTTCAAATATCTGTAGTAAGGAGAAATTAAAAGCAAATTATTTGACAGAATATTAGGAGTAGTTACAATTTAACTTTGGGCTCCTGTGTTTTAAGTTACACTCATAGTATTATTTAAAGTGTAGCCCATTTCTTGAAATCACAAATGGGTTGAGTTTAAAATGTCATTTAAAGTTATGGCTAAAGATAACAATAGCAATTTTACATTACCATGGCTCACTTAATCTTCATAATACTTTTGAGCATGTGAAAATCAGTAAGAAGAAAGAAAATCGTTTCAGTTCAGTGCTTCCATTCTTCTGTCCCCTTGCTGTAACAATCATAGTTACATTTCTAATTCAGAGCTATAGAAAAACAAAAACTGCTAAACAGATTTTATCAAAATATTTTGTGGAAAATTTTAGGGTAGAAAATGAACATTTATAATAATAATAATATAAAATAGGCTTTTAACCATTACTTTCTCTGTCCTAGGTTTAATTTAAATTCAGCTGAATCTTCTCTAGATGGCTGCAGAACAGATAATTATCTTATAAATAAACCAATGAAGCCTACACATCTGTTTAAGATTGTGAAGTTTAAAAGAAGGTGAAGCATGTATCGTGGACTTAAATGTCACAAATCCAATTATGGCGACTAACATGGAGATGACAAGTGCCTGCATGTGGTATGTCTAGAAGTATTCTTGTTTCGCCAACACAGGGTACCATTTACTCACCAGGGCTAACGTACTATGTGACTAAGTTTCTTACTTTCCTGTATTGAATGGTGTTAACATTAAGTACACTGAGAATTCTTCTGCAGAATCATACATTCATAATGAAAGATTTACTCAATATCTTGATAAATATAGCAGTTCATGTGGGTCTTGTTCATACCAAGAAGTTAGTTATCCCTAATACATGTGTAATGCCAATTACCTCATTTTAATAGACAAAGATGACATAAGAGATAAACATTACTGTATGGAATCCTTATTGTTTATTAAGAATGCTATTCTTCCTTTTTTTACCAAAAGTTCACACCTTCCATTTCATTGATGGTGGAAATGAGGAAATGCTAACCAGGTTACTGCAATTATCAACTATATAGGTATCCCAACTAGTTCACATAAAAAGAATTTCAACTTTATATTAACAAGTATAAAGCCCCTGACTTCAGTTTTTGTTATGCCAATATCAATCTCTTAATACAACATAATAAATTTCACGTATCACTCTAAGGACAGAGGTAAATATGAATGGCACAACCTTATCAGTGAACGTCCCTGTGGATATACCTGTACAAGATCACTGTATAGAAAATGGCTGTTTCTTTAAGCATCTTGCTTATGCTTCACAGTTCTTTTAAAGATAACTATACCTTGTAATTTCACAGAATGGGCAGTCATACCTAGTATTTATTGGCGAATTACTCAATGCAAATTTAAGGATATTTTGCTATTTGCGGTAGATAGTCCATGCTCTGACCAATGGAATAAAGTTTGTTAACTGAAGCCTTTGCTCTGCATACAGGAGTAGATGGCAGACTCCATCTTCACCTGGCATTTTTAATCAGGTAAGTGGATATGAATAGCAACATTTTTAGTGTACCACATCACCATCTTAGTAAAAATCTATCATGCTATAGAATTCCTAGTTAGAATAGCAAATGTGGTCTAATGAGCTCTGGTCAAATTGTTTATACATACAGACTTGCAATCAGAATCTCTCATTAAGGTGGAATATCCAAGCAGCTGAGAAAACTAACATTCAAAATAGGTATCTATGCATGCATGTTACACAGACACACTGTACACAGCAGAGGTGGCTATCACATTGAATAGATCTCTCACTTCAGCTGTAGTTTTGTTTACAGAGTTTTGAGAGTGATAGCTTGCCTGTGAATTACTTACAACAGATAATTCCAAGATTAAAAAGAAGGCAGCTGTGCTTCAAAAGAACATACATGGTCAAAGCCAGACAGCTTACCCAAGAAGGGACCTAAACTGACAGTGCTGCTAACATTCTGAGGTGGAATATTCTAGAGCTGCTTCAGGAAGCTAACACCTGTGCTTAGGGAAGAAAGGAGAAGTCAACACAAGGCAAGTAACAGTGCTTTCCTGAGCTTACTACTGCATAGATCCTGAGCCCCTAACAGGATCTCGGTGACGGCTAAGGAGGACACTACTTTCTTAGCAGGAAATCAACAATTCTTTCAGTAACTCTTCTCAATTAGCAGTAATAATAATTTACTAATAGAGTTTGGTAGAAAACAACTTTAATTAAAACAAGTTTACACATTTGACACTTATGGCTTAACTAGAATAATTTTTGTCCAAGTTAAAAACATACTAAGGACAAAACAGAAGACTGGTGTATATATAATGTACAGCATTGCCCACAACAGTAGAGAGCAAAAGTCCAATTATTGAATAATTCAAAATCCTTTACATAAGTGAAAATAATTATCTGGGAAGTCAAGATCATATATAATCACACCACACACAAACACTGGTCTTACGTCACTTTCCCATTAAATTTCAAAGCATAGTGATGAACCTTTCTTCCTCCTGGAAGCCAATAACTGACGTGATTACGTGATACCTTTGAAATGTTATTCCATAATTTAACAGGCTATCTAGTTACTACCTTGGAGCAACTGATGTTTCTACCTTTTATTTTCCTAATCCTGTGATGTCTGATACAGAAACTAAATACAAGTCTCATTCTAATATGGCCCTGTTTGCAATGAAATTAGTTTCCTTATTTATATTTAACGCTTATAAGCATCATGGATTGATTACAATTTAAAAAAAAAAAACCTACGTAGATAGACTTTAATGCATGTGACCTTCTTAATGAGTGTAAGATTAAAAACAATTTTATGTTTTTGTGATTAGTAGCTATAAAGGATTATAGATGAACTTCATATATATATATATATATATATATATATATATATATATATATATACTCAGTCTGTTCTCTTTAGTACTGACTCCACTGAATTCCCAGCCCTAAAACTAAATGACTTGCCAAAGTTAAGAAATTTGTACCTTCTAAAACAATCAGTTGGACATCTAGTTGTCATACAGACTACACATTATTAGAAAGAAGCAAGCTAATGCAGCACACAATAGATTGAGGTTAAAGTTAACTTCTGATAAAAAGGAGTGAGTGCTTAGAAGTCACATTCATTTTATCAACCATAAAAATGCTCCACTTCTAAAAAACCCACAAACAGTGAAAAGACAGTCTGGTAAATCCAAGATTTGTAAAAACTATGCACAAAACCCACGGTACTTGGGAGAAGAGGAACAATTTACACAAGGAGCAGTTTTAAAATGTAACTGGCCTACTACCACATGGACACACACTCTCTAACTGTAATACACTAGTCATGTCTATAAAGCGGGTGAACCTTTCTAAGTAGGTTTCCCTCACATTTGAACTAGATGATGGAGCTGTTAATACTGCACACGGAAAATAAGCAATAAGTTTTACTTTTACACAAACATAAAGGGATTTTCTTCCCCCAAACTACTTAAACATCAAAACCTATGCTTATAAAAATTTAACCCTTTCAGCAGCCTAAGGATTTCAAATGAAGCCACTCACAACAGACTTCACATCATCTTTACACCCCACGTCTGCCAACTTAGTTATCAAGTGGTGACTCCTTCAGAGATAGTTCGGCCTCTCTCTCTTCTCCAGGGGACCTAAAACAAAGGGAGAAATGAAAGCTGTCACAAGACTTGAGGGTTTTCTTTTGAATAAAAAGGGCTTTAAATCCTATTTAAGAAAAAAAAAAAGTCCTATTTAAAAAAAATGAAATCACAAAACACTTGTGACATATGTTAAAGTAATGCATAGATCTGGGGAGATAACCCAAGGAGGCATCTAACTTTAAACAGAATTTGTATCTGTGATGACAACATAAAATAAGAACTAGACAATGTAGTATAAAATAGTGATACTTGCGATTTAATGTTCTAACAATTTAAGAAAGTGCGAAGAAAATTCAAAGAAAACTAGTTTTCTTTCAGAGTTCCTACTGAGATCCATTTTCCTGAGAAAATATAGGGGTAATAATTATACAATCTGTAATCCCAAACAGACTACGGCTGGAGAACTGCTACAAATTCAAGGCTGACCTGGGCAATGTAGGGAAACCTTGTCTCTATAAACCATTTTAGGATGTTGGGGATGAGACAGGGTCTCACTATGTAACCTTCTATTTTCTGGTGCCAGGGTTCATTGAACTCAGCCTTAGCTAAGAGCACTACTACTAAACACCTCCAGTTCTTCCTACTGTCTTTTATTTCCTTAAATAAATGGGAGTGTTCTTTCTACGTGTTCCCCTGCACACATCAGAAGTGGGTAGCAGATCTCATAGATGGTTGTGAGCCACCATGAGGATGCTGGGAACTGAATTCAGGACCTGTGGAAGAGCAGCCAGTGCTCTGAGCCACCTTTCCAGCCCCTCCTGCCTTTTTTATTCATGACTTTAAAAAAAGAAAATTAATGAGGCTGATATAATGGCACCCATCTTTAATCAAAGCACTCTAGAGGCAGACTTCTCTGTGGGTTCAAGACTAGCCTAGTTTACATAGCAAATTTCATGACAGACAGGGATACAAAGTACAGAGTGAGATCTTGTCTATTACTGGGCATAGAGCTCAGGGATCCAGTGTTTCCCTAGCATAGTTAAGTCTTAGGAAAAAGTCTGGGGCAGTATTATTGTGCTAAGATCATGAGTTTAAAAAAAGCCAGGCGTGGTGGTGAATAACTTTAATCTCAGCACTTGGGAGGCAGAGGCAGGTGGATCTCTCTGAGTTTGAGGCCAGCCTGGTCTACAAAGCGAGTTCCAGGACAGCCAAGTCTATACAGAGAGAAATCCTGTCTTGAACCCCACCCCCAACCCCCAAAAAAGGGACGGATGGTGGTTGCATACACCTTTAATCCCAGCACTTGGGAGACAGGCATACGAGTTTGAGGCCAGCATGATCTACAGACCAAGTTCTAGGACAGCCAGAGCAACACAGAGAAACCCTGTAAGGGGGGGAAGGGGGGGCAGAGAGGGGATGGATTTTTTTTTTTTTTGAGCCAAGTACAATGGTACACCTCTGTAGTCCCGACAACTGGGAAAGCCGAGGCAGGAGGCTCTCTAGAGCTCAGGAGTTTGTAGCCAGACTGAGCAAAAAACCATGACCCTTCAAAATTGTCCTATTATTTTTGTATGAGTGTTCTTCCTGAACCTGCTTCTGTGTGCCATGTGAAGGTCTGGTGCCTGAAAGCCAGAAATGGGTAATGGGTCCTCTGGAACTGGAGGTAGGACAGTTGTGAGCCGCTCTATGGGTGCTGGGGATCAAACCAAGTCCACTAAAGGAGTGCTCTTAACATCTGAGCCATTTCTCCAGCCCCACATTACTTGTCTTACTGCCCTTACTTTTTCTTACTGCTGGCCTCATGGCTGTCTTTGCTGTCTTCGTTACTGTCACCATTGTGTTGTGGATGACTACTGTCTTGAGTGTCAGATCCTCCATTTAAGGTCTTTGAACCTTTAGAATACAAAAACTGTTAGCGCATACAAAATAATACACTAAATTATCTTCAATATTCAAGGTCAAAGCATGGCCCTTACATTCCTAGCACTTCAGCCTTTTGATGAATTTCAGGGTTAGGTTTGAAGTCATTTCAAAAAAAGAGGAATGAAAAATGTAATGTTAACTTGTGTCATTCAAAGGCTAGAGTAGCTAAGGCACAACAAGAACCAAGTTTTGTTTTCTAAGTGGATAGAGGACTTGAATTACTAATCTCATTACATTACATTTAGGGAAACTGAGTGGTAGAACTTTTTAGTCACTAGCATGTAGCTTTTTTGGGGGGGGGAGAGAATTATATTTTGTATTAATAGTATTTTAGAGCATAAAGTGCTCAAAATATCCAATTGACATGACTGGGCATTTTCCTGTAAAATCTACTAATAAACTGGTCTTTACCACAAGCAATGGCAGTTATGGTGTTATGGAATTGGAGGCCTCTATTCTAAGAATCCTCAGTAGGTAAATTCTAAACTACAGTGGAATTATAGTTCTGGACTATAATTATGTCTGGAATTTGTTTTTTTAAATACATCTGGGTTGGCAAAAGGCTATACGAGACCACAACATGCATATATTTAGCACTCCTTTATCCAACATATTTGGACCCAGCAGTGTTATATCTTGACTACAAGACTCAATTTCATGTGCATCTAAAACACAATACCTGAAGACAGTTTTATACATAGGTACATCAGGTGTCAGCCATCCACTTGGATTGTCTGATCAACTGTCATCACTCTTATTCCTGACTCCATTTAGATGCTACTGATAAATGACTGTTTTCTTATAATACAGTAGAATACAGCTTATATCCACACATAAGCACTCAACAGTTAAAAGTTATATAATGTTACTTTAACACAGTACACAACAATCTCAGGGTAACTAAGCAACACTGAAAATCTGTAGGTTGTGATGAGAAAAAAATAAGCAGCATCTTTGCCTCCAACCTCAAAGCAGCAACTCTGGTTGTATACCTAGTGTACATTGTAATTTTGGCAAAAAGAAAAGGGTGGAGGGTTGGTTCTCTAGAAGACATTCTGATGGACACCTTTTAAAAACTTTCCCTAAAACTTAACTGTCATTAACAATGTCTTGCTGCTCTGCTCCTTCAAACACCCAATGTAACATTCTTACCAGGTTGTGTACAAGTACTGTGTTAATGTCGTTTCCACTGTTACTAATAATCACCTTGACTAAGAAACATGTCAGCTGTTCCAGAGCCAGTGACTATACAATGCAACCTCATTACTGATAAAGGTTTCAGTGTCTACTTTTGCTAACATATGTAACAAAGCCTTTACAGCAGCAGTTAGTCCTGGCAAACACTGAGAAGCAGAAACCCAGCTAAAAGTTACAAGCACATACCGGTTTGTTCTTTTTCTAGCTTTTTGTTTGGCCCTTTCTTTCCTTGGTCTTTGGTTTTATTTGCTTCCTCATGCTGTCTTTGTTCAGCAAGAGATTTGTTCAGCACTTGGGTGATGACCGAATCCCCTTCACCAACCAAAAACATATTCTTAAACTTGTTATATAACATTGTGGACTTTTCCATGATAACTTGACTAACTTTGAACCGCCGTATCTGAGAAAACAATAGTCAGAATTAGTTTCTGTAAATGATTTACTTACACTTTCTTTAAAGAACTGAGAAAAGATGTTAGATTTACAGGTCTTGAAGCCACTTACTTTCTTCAGGGTTGTGATCATCTCTGTGTGTTTCTGAGCTTGTTGCATTGTTACCTGAAGTGAAGCAAGTTCATCCAGTGCCTCAATGCATCTGTTCACATCCTTCATGACAAAACAGCAATTTCATAACTGTTAATTACCAAAACAGCTAAATAATCTACTTTTGAAGATTTTTTAAAGCTCTTAAGGTAGTAGGTACAAAATGGCCAGGTATTGTTCCTTTTATTTTAAACTTACACACTAGTCATGTGAGAAAATATATAAAGCTATTAAAGCAGTGCATTTTAAATGAGGTTGAACACTTACTAGATTATCAATTTTGAGTGAATTTTTAATTTCAGCATGTATCCTTTGAAGTCGAGAATCCATTGATGTTTCTATAAATTGAAATATGTGAAAAACAGTAAATAGTTTTTCCCCCACACCGTATCTCTGTACAGTCTAACAAATAAATGGTGGTTATGAAGTAATCTTTAAGAAGCCCATATAGATGAATAGTATAAAAAGTTACTAAATTTAATATATGGTCTGGAGAAGAAACACGCAGCATAAAAGCACAAAATTACTACCATGCTGCATTTGTTTTCAAACTCCTCTGTCTTAGATGATGAACTCCTATATGTCAGGTCTTAACTCCTGTTTTACCTTATCCATTAACTGCAAGGTATTTATCAAAATGGGCAAACCTCCAGTGCTTATCAAGATTGCAAAACTGACACCAAATAAGCATTAAAATATAAAGACATTAGCAAGGTCACTTTTAATTGCTTAAAATGCAATTTAAGATAGAATCCATCAGACTTGAAAAATTATGTTTGTAGGATGTAAGAACATGAGATGGAATTCAAAAAAATATTTTAATCTATGTACTTTGGTCTTTTAAGCCAGGGTCTCACTTTGTACCCCTGGTTACCCTGGAACTTGTGGTTCTCCTGGCTCTGCCTCCTTAAATGCTTGGATTACAGGCATGTGCCATCACACCCAGCTTCCATAGACTGTCTGTGTCATTTGTATGTCTTAGAAAGTAAAGTAACTAACCTCGCTTCTTCTCCACTTTCTTAACTTCTGGCTTCTTTCCTTCATCTTTATTCTGCCTATCAAATGTTAACACAAATATTTCAAAACACTGGAACTTTGTGACTAAGGTTAGCAGATGCCCATATTCCCCTATGTAAAGGTTTAAAATATGTTCCTTAAAAATAATAAATCAGCCTACAACACAGGACACTGACTAATTTCTAGAACTATGCAGCTCTACAGCATTTGCATAAGTACAGGCAAAACTCAAACATGCTAAGTTAGCCTTAGCATGTTAGTATAACTTTGAAGCAGTCACAGTGAAATGTGACGCTAAAAATCCAATTTCAAGATCACTGGACAAACAAGCCACAATGGGAAGAGAACACCTATAAATGCTAAATGAATTTTTATCAAATTCTTTTCTTATAATTATTTTTGAGAGCTATTAAAGTAGACCAATTAAGTTGTTCCCCACATCTCCAACAGGTAGGTAATTGGAGAGACTTTGAAATTCGCTTCAGTAATGATTAGACCTGCTTTAAGCTGATACTATGGATTTTATTTTAAAATTGGAGAGGATGCCATCATCATCAAACTAAATGACATCCACTAATATTTACATACCATTTCATAAATGAAAAAGAACCATATTACTAAGATTAATAAAAATAACCTTTCAACTTAGAAATTTTAATTTCTAGTACCTTGGCTTGGCATTCAGGCCTTATTATGAACCAATTAAAATAGACAAGAACAAAAAATACCTAAAAATCAGTTTTTTTTAAAAAAAACTTTATTTTAAAATTTTGGTTACAGTTCATTTTTTTTTACTTAACAAGTCTAATGTTTAATCTCTCAGGATTAAAAAAAAAAACAAGACTAAAGAATTTAACAACAAAAGAATGTCAAGGGAAGGGGCACAACTGCCCCATTTTTCAAGAACGTAATAGCTATTCCAGTTTAACACCTAGCTTCAAAACAAAATGAGTTTTCATATTTTCTATAGAAGAAATAATGTACAACCACCATCTTCATCTATGTTTGTTATAACTTTCAAACACAAAGCTTCATTTTAAGCTTGGTTTAAAAAAAAAAAAAGGCAGGAATGATGGCCACCTTAATATGTAGTGTGTACCTTACAGGATATTTTGTTAACAATCATAACACAGTTAATGCCATTAGTAATGAAGTCCTCAATTTAGAATCTGGAACATTTCTTCCGTCAAGGGGGGGAAGGGGAAATTCAGTCCAATGAGTCTGTCTCAAGATCTTCATCGCTTGTATGCTCCACTTGTATTCTCTTTTCAGTTACTGGATTAATGCTTTGAGCCCAAAATGAGATATATTTTTTATTACTGTAGATTACATGTTGTTTGGCTGGGAATACAATACAATAAACTTTATTTTGCATAATGCATTTCACACAAGTTGCATCTGAAATGCTTTACAGAGCAAAACTGTCCAAGTACAAAGTTTTGTAATAACAGGAGAAGGAAAGAAAACACAAATATTAGAATTTGAGAAAGTTACATTGGAGGACATTCAAAAGAAACTAATATACAAAAAGATTATCTTGAGATTCTGAAGAAGGATTGGGCTAGATTTACTAAGCAACAACTAGTTTATGCCTTAAGTCAGGGAGCACAGTTAAAAGCAAAAACAGTCACAGTTATGCAGTGGAGAGAAAGGACAGGAATAACGGCATTTACAGATGTGCCCATGGTCTGGCACTTTAATCACTTTTAAACTCCCTCAAGCAGCTAAACTGCTATGTATCCTACAAACCACTACAGAAGCAGAGACAATGTATCTGTAAAGTTGTTCAGCTTGCAGATGCATCATAAAAGCAAAAGAAAACTGTTTTTACTATTTGCCACACTGTCTTATTGACCTACAACATGTTTTCAAAATCATCTCACTCACTAGCAATAAAAAGCCCAGTATTCTGATACTTTATAAACCAGGGAAAGTGACAGTCTAAAAGAGTCTAATGATAAACTAGGAAAGAACTGTATAATAAAGACATGAAGCCTAATTATCATAGCAATGACTACTCCTTGTACTTATAAAATGATTGTATACAATAAAGGAGGAAGAAATCCCTCATGGTAAATATATATTGTTTCCAAGTGTCAAAATGTAATTCAAACTTAATTCATAATGTACACATCAAATGTAAGCCCTGCCAGCCTTTGGGTTTCTTTCTGTTGGCTTCCTGGTTTCCAAGTGTGCCTTTGTTATTTTTACTGATTTCTACACAGGCTTGCTGGTGGAATGATAAATATTAATAGTTACTACATTCTTTCTCCACCAATATTTTCATCCTTCTATGTTTAACATGTTATACAGATAGATAGAAGTACTTTGTAAAGCACTAACAAAACCTAACTGTACTTTCACTTTAAATTACAAAACAGTCCACCGGAGGACTACCTCAGTGAATTTCATCCTCTAAGAAAATACTAGAGCCTGAAATAGCTCATTCAGAAGGTTTTATTCCTAATATGGGAAGTTGCTTCAAAAGGCTTCATGAAGTCTGGAAAATGAGAGTCTACTTAAAAACTTTCAAACTAGTCTTAAAACAAGAAACCAACCTAAGATTTATAGAACTGAAAAGAACACTTACTGCTCAGTTTCCATTTGTTCCTCTTGCTTGCGTTTCCGTTCTGCAGCTTCTTTCTCATGTTGGCCTTTCAGCATGTTCCTCCTGTGAGCACTCTGGAAGTTTCTTCCACCCTTCCTCTTCTGTGGATTTGAGAATCAGGATGGACTTAGTTCACTCTCAAGTCAGTGATTCCTGACTAATTAATCGTGGTAAGAAAAAAAAAAACTACCCTTGAGAACATGAACACAGCTCGACTCTTCTCTGACTATGGATATGAGTCTACTACTCTCCTGTACCACAGTTATTTTAACTTGAACACTGCGAAGCTACTGAATAAAAATTTTGGCCTTGAGCATGGTATGGTAGCACACACCTTTAATCTCAGCACTTGGGAGACAAGAGGCAGTCCCTGTGAGTTAAAGGCCAGCCTGGTCTACAAAGCAAGTTACAGATCAGCCAAGGTTGAATAGTTAGACCCTGTCTTAAACCTATCCCTTCCCCCCAAAATTAAAACTTGGTTTCTAAAATATTCAGACAAATCAGATATAAAAGCCCATATTTAAACAATTCAGGGCAATTAAAATTTATATGTTTTCACAGATACAGCTTATAAGATGTAATGGCATCCAAATAAAATTACACTTTATAAAGTGTACAATGGGAAAAGCTTAAAATTTTGTGTATAAATGCACCCCTCCTGTGTCTTTGCTGATCACGGTCATCTGGGTTATCTACAATCTCTGTTTACATAGCTGGGTTAGAAGTATGTCTAATTCCTAGAAATTATAAGGTCAAGATAAAATTTAGGATATAAAAGAAAGTTTCACATAAGCCTTTTATATTAGGTAACAGAATTCTACTGGGAAAGATAAAAACCATGTAAACTTTCATAAAAGTAAATGTTCACAGCATAAGAATTATACTATGTATTAAGAGGCAAGGAATCTCTGATTTTGAAGACAGCCAGGACTGCTGCACAGAGAAACTCTATCTTGGGAAAAAACAAACAAAAAACAAAGAAGGCCTTTTAAAAACTAAATAACTTGCAAGGCATGGTGGTAAACACTTTTAATCCCAGCACTCAGGAGTCAGAGGCAGGTAGATCTGTGAGTTCGAGGCCAGCCTGGAGTTCAGAGCGAGTTCCAGGTCAGGGCTACACAAAGAAACCTTATCTTGAAAACAAAAAAAATTCCTAAACTAAGAAACAAAATTACAAAATATTTGGGGAAATAGCTCCTGAGTTAAATGCTTTATGTTCAAGAATAAGGACCTGGCTCCAAATCCCTACCAACCACGTACAAGCTGGGTATAACTGCACACATCTGTAACACCTGTGCTTGGGGTGACTGGGATGGGGAACAATAGGAAAAAAAAGTAGATAAAAAGCTGGCTAGCCAGCTAGTCTAGTTTCAGATTCAGTGAGACACTGTCTGGGCTTAACAGGTAACAATGTTGAGAGCGCTGACCGCTCTTGTAGAGGACCCAGCCTCAACTTCTAGCACCTACTACAATCCATATCTCCAGTTCGTCTGACTTTTAAGGATACCAGCACACACATGATGCACACACATACATGCAGGCAGTTTTCACACATGAAAGATAAAATATAAAAATTAATGCTGGAGGGTGGTGGTGAACACCTTTAATTCCAGCACTCAGAAGGCAGGTGGACTCTGAGTTCGAGGCCAGCCTGGTCTACAGAGCAAGTTCCAGGACACACAGGGCTACTTACATGAAGAAACCCTGTCTTAACATCACCACCACCAACCCCCACGGCCAAAAAATTAGTCTAAGGTGGAGTGAGCTAGGGAGATTGTTCAATAGTTAAAGTGCCTAGTATGCAAGCAAGAGGACCAGAGTCTGTATCCCCAAAACTCAAAAATTCTAGATAACTGTAGCTGGCCGACCTATAATTAAAGCCTTTGTAGGCAAATACAAGTGATCCCCAGAGCAAACTGGCTGCCAAGATTAGGGAAGTGGGGAGCTCTGGGTTTGCTTGATAAACGCTTCTTAAAGAATCAAGTTGAGAGCAACTGAGAAAGATTACACACAACCCTGGGCCTCTACACCCAAATGCACATACAAACCACACAGAAACACACAGAATAAAGCTAGCACCAAAAGGAGGACACCTGATGTCCTCAGTGCGCTACCTTGCATATACACAAATATACCACACAATTGAGGGGAGTCTGAATGTCATTTTCTACCTTTTCACCTTCTTGATCATCTTCCTCTTCGGAATCAGAGGTTGATGTAACCCCTGGTTTAGCTAAATTTTTCCGTTTAGAGTCCACTTCTTTCTTCCCCTCTTTCTTATCTGGTTCTTTTCTTGGCTTATCCTCTTCCTTTTGACCTTCTTCATCCTTTTTAAGCTGCTTTTTAGGTTGTTTTTCCTCTGGCCCCTTTTTTTTCCCTTTGTCTTCATCAATAACCCTATGTTAGAGCACAGCAATGGAAGGTGAACAATTCATTTATACTTTTTCTGTTTTGAAAGACTTATTTGTATTTATTCATGTGTATGTATGTGTGGAGGTAAATACTCCTTCCTTTAACAGCTGAGCCATCTCTTAAGCCTTCATTTATACTCATTCCCAAACAAATATTTCAGGGGGGAAAAAAATCATAGCCAATTGTTATGTAAAATAAAATCTAAAACATAAAAGATGGTATATGTCATCCTATCATAAAATGGAATTCTACAACAAATATTATAAGATACAAAATTATAGTAGCACCAGGTCAATAAGATGTGATCTCCCTCAGTTTTCCAATTTGCTTTTAATGTAACTTTTTTGTTTAAAAAGGAGATTTTATTCTTCTAGAGGGCCCAGGTTCATTCCCGAGTACCCACATGACAACCCAGCCCCCATTTAATAGAATTATACTTTACTTTACATATTTATAAGAATATTTGTTTTAGGGACTGGAGAGATGGCTCACTGTTTAAGAGTACTGACTGCTCTTCCAGAAGACTCGGGTTCAATTCCCAGCACCCACATGGCAGCTCACAACTGTCTGTAACTCCAGCTCCAGGGAATCTGACACAGATATACGTGCAGGCAAAACGCCAATGAACATAAAATAAAAAAAAAGAGTATTTGTTTCACAAATACAATCACAGTCATTTGTGGGGATTGAAAAGCATATAATGGTAAATATCTCACGAGTTACTTTTATTAAGCAAATGATCATAGAAACCATGAAATTAACACACCGACTCCTTGTGGAATAGTGACTGTAAACAGACTGCCACTATTTTTTAACTGGCAAGTAAAAATTATATATATTAAGTATATATGTAAATATATGTGCTATTTCAACATTAATGAATCAATCAGGCTATTTAACACAGCATTTAATAACCTTAAAATTTGAAGTTTTCAAATATATTAAGCAGACACACACGTTACAAGTGTGTCTGCTCTACTGCCATTTTTTGTTGGTTTCCCCTTTGAGAATATCCTAACAACTAGCTTGGAAATAAAGGTCTTCTGTTATATTTTGGTTAAAAAGTACAGCCCTCCAATAGTACTCCATAACCAACAATCCTTGACATAGTCAGTTGAGTTGTGAACACATGGCTTGGTGTTGAAGAGTACTTGGTTGCTCTTGTAGAAAACTACGGCTTTGGTTCCCAAGCCAACCTCAGGTGGCTCACCATCGTAAACTTAAGCTCCAGTAGATCTGATACCCAGTCTGACTCTAAGAGCACCTATGTATACATACATGTGTACATAGCACACACAGTGTTGATTAAAAAATAAATCAGTAAATTAAACAAAACAGGGTTTCTCTGTGTAGCCCTGGCTGGCCTTGAACTCATAGAGATCACCTGCCTCTGCCTCCCAAATGCTGGGATTAAAGTCATGGCCACCATGCCACTTCTTAGTAAATCCATCCTTAATTGAGCTTTCCCTACAAAACCTTTAGATACAATCATCATTTCCTAAATATTCCATCCCTTCTCAAGTTTTTCCAAAAAAGCCAAAGGGAACAGGATTTGTAAGAAAAGATGACAAAGGGAAAAAGGAAAAACAAAAACAAAAACAAAAAAAAACCCCAAAAAAACCCCACTTCCTTGGTAACTAAATATCATTCTAAAATTAACTTTTACACTCTTTTAAAGAACTTGTTATACAGAACAGAAAAAAGTCTGAGGACACTACTTCAGATATAATCTGCCCAGAAATCTCTTCAGCAATCTACCCTGCCCAATTTCTCCTTTTAGCCTACATTACCAAAGTTTGTTATCATACACCACAAAAAAAGCTTAACCAAATAACCAGATTTTGAATCCCAAGAAATCTTTACCATTTACACAAATTCTTCAATCTCCATAATTTTCAGAAACAAAATAGCAATACAAATACTATGTAAGACACAAAAAAAACAAAACAACAACAAAAAAAACTGTTAAAAACAAAAAGTATTTTCTACTTATTTACAAAGGGCTCAATAACTAATTTTATATTAAAAATAAACTCACAGGTCACTCTCTGAAGCACAAGGCTGTTTTACCACTTTAGGTCTGCCTCTTGGTTTTGGAATCTTGACTTCAGTAGCTAATTTTCATATAGGAAAAAAAAAAAGACAAATTTCCCTTTTAAATGCAAAGCTTATGTAGAATACAATGTTGCATAATACACAACAGTATTATTTAAGGGCATAACTAGTGACCCCATGCATCAGGAAAATTTCCATTTGTCCTTATGTTTCACAGATTAAAACTGGGAAGAGTAGAGGAAGGGGAAACTGCAGTTCATACGTAATGTATGAGAAGACAATAAGTTTAAAAGTACATATCTTTTTTAAAAAAGCATTTTTCATTGCTGTTTAAACAAATGTCACAAAACAACTTTAAAAGTATCACTCATTCAGAATTCATATTTCTATCACAATAGTTTATGTATACTTTACATACATCTTTGGAACTTGTATCAGTATTCCCCAAGATCTTTATCATCACCAGTTTGATCCATTAATATTACAAAACATGTAAATAGATTTTAATTTTTCTTTCCAAATTGGACTATCCCCTTAAAAGTTTTCTGTAAGGATCCTATTATGATGTAGGAAAAAAAAAAACCAGCTCTATTTTCAGCATTCTACTCTGTATTATGAAAAACAACTCAACATTATCTCCAAATTGTTAAGTCAATACTTAACAAATATCCTATCAAAATGCAGTAATTTTAAAGTGAAAAAAAAAAATTAAAAAGCCCACTATTCAAGGTAATTTAAGCTCACCAGCTTCATTTAGCAGTATAAGTCAAGTCACAATTATTTCAAACTTAGTAAGTAGCTGTATCCAGCAGAAACCATTTCTTTCTCCTTTGATACTGTCATTTCATACAGCCTCACATCTGCATGACATTTTCTCAAAGGCATGTAGCACATACTGCGGTAGTCCTGTAAGACTGCATGTCCTAGTGACACCAGAGAGCTTAGTTTGTGTAAGTATACAATACTGTTCACACAGTGAAACTGCCTAATGACTAATTTCTCAAGCCTCATCTATATCCATGTTTAAAGTGAGACATGACTGTCTTTAATCAACTGCTGTTCATATTATTCCAAAACACTTGAGCCAGCAATGTTTTAATGGACGGAATATTAATAACAAGCCAAAAAGTATTTAAGGATTAAGGATCTACCTGCAGGTCGTCCTCTCTTAGGACTTGCTTTCAAGTTAGCAGAAGCTGTTGCTGCAGCCACCATTCCTGCTTCTTCAGTTTCCACTTGTTTTTCAGCCTGAATCACAAAAATTTAATTAACTTATATTAGCAAGACCTTGCCACTCCAAAATAACATAAACAGCATTAATTTCGATGATTTTTATTACTTTTGAACAATCAACTTACAAGTATCATCTCACTTTTTCCAATCATCTTTTTTAAATTTCCCATTTGAAAAAATAAGGCTAACATTTCTTGATACAATGTGAGAACCAAAGTATAATGCAGTTATGCTGTAACAAATCACATTGCTACTTCTAATTCATTAACTTTGCTAATATACATATACTTCATCTTTCAACTGAGACAGACATCTGATGCTCTCCTATAGAAGTTACTTTTATTTTCTCATAGAAAGCTTTCCAAACTACAAGGCTGAAAAGTTAATGGGCCCAAATGAGAATCAGTTTTTACTGATTTTATTTTAGGAAAATAAAAGAACCACATATTAGATAGGAAATGAAATCATGAGGAAATAGACGGTGGTGATTATCATCACAAAGAGAGGTACAAACCTAGAAAGAAATTCAATTGAAGGACCTAAGAACAGTAAAGAGTCACTTGGACTTCAGTATTAACTGTGCCAAAGAAAAAGCAAGAATTTATCCAAAAGCATATAGAACCCAATTCAATAAATTAAAAAAATTCAAAATATTTACTTTTGGTCCTGAGTAAGAAACAGCATTCCTTTTTTTTAAAAAACTTTTTGAGGGGAGAGGCAGAGAAATACAGCCCAGAAACCCAGACCAGCCTTAAAAACTCTTTCTTCCCGCCTCAGCCTCCGAAGTTGCCTTCCCTCTGTGATTACAGGAATCACCACCAAGCCCAGTTCCATCAGGATGCCCAGGATGGATGATAAGGATAGCCATCTCTAAGAATTTATGCATAATGCACTCAAAATATTAAAACTGATGAAGGTTACCCTTCTGATTGTTCTCAGAAACAAAAAAATTCTGCATTAAGAGCTATGTTAAGATTGAGCCAGATCTCTGTAAGTTTGAGGCCAGGCTGGTCTACAAAGCTACAAACAGTTCCAGGACAGGTAGCAGCTATTACACAGAAAAACTCTGTCTTGGGGAAAAACAAAAATGCATGAGATCATGCTGCCCTATTCCAAATCTGATCCTGCAATTCCATGTTAAGGAACTAGATGGCTGTATTTCCATAAAGCTCCACAGGTGCCAAAGGTTAAACTCTTCCTACTGATGACTTAATAATAAAAGGTACTTCAAAGTTAGGTTCAAACAGATCAATCAGCTCTTCAGGGCAAAAAGAACTTATCCTTTCTGCATTTGAAATAAGTTGAAAGCAAGTAAGAATTACAGGTACATGGATCATTTGGGAACATACCAACAGACAGTAAATGACATATTCATGACTATTTAATATAGTAAAAAAGATAACTCTAATACTAAACCAAGATTGGTCCTACCATGGATATTTTATGACTATTAGTGCAAAAGCATGCAAGTAAAAGCCATTACTCATGAAAATATTTTGACCAGAGAAAGGACTGATTCAGTTATTTGAAATATATGCATGAATATTTTTAATGTTCACATTCTAGATTTTACTTATAATTTTAGTATCTGACTGAAGCCTCTAACGCTGGATTCATTCTTTCTCATTATTATCACGATTTTCAGCTGTACTATCTTTTCTCTTTCCTAGCGCCATTCCATATGCATTATGGATCCACTATTCATAGCCCTTTTGATGACTTTGCTACATCTGTTTCACAAATCCCAGAAGAAGGTTACTAAACTGATGAGCCCTAGGAGGCAGGGTGGGATGGGGTACAAACATGAAATAATTTCCTTTAAAATTGGCATCTTAAATCTGGTGTTAATCCTTTGACCTTCTACTACAAGCCCTGAATAGCTAACATAAACTTTCAGTCACTTATCCATTGAACTAAAGTCTTGATCTAACTGAATGGGGGAGAAGGAGAAATACAGCTAGAAAGAATTCCCTTGATTTCCAATTGCCTTAAGTCAAAGTGAGCACATCTCTTCCTTCTTAAATCAATCCCTTTAACTATCAATTTTTCCTAGTTTTGCTAGGAAAAATGGAAAGATTTTTACTGTTATTTCAGATTAAATGTTTCCCTTTATATGCACTGTTATAGTACTTCTTTTGTTTCTCGAGATTTGAAATATATAGTACCATTAAACATTTATTCTCCAATCTACTTCATCTCATTTCTGTCCCTAGCACTTACCTCAATGAAACTGAAATCTCCTGAATAGGCTAATTACCAAACATCTCACTAGATCCTTTGTACTGGGCACTGTTGTTAACTCCCTCCCTTATTCAAATTCTTCTCTCCGTTGCTTATAGACAACTTCTGGTTCCTCTTGATGGTTCTTCCAGTCACCATTTTGAAAAGGCACCTTCCCTCATTTCTATTATATACCATTCCAATTCTAGTTTCTGCATCTACCTCCTCTAACATTTTACCTTTATACCAGTGGTTGTATCTTTTCCCTCTTTTGTACTATTATCATAGGTATTATCAACTTTTTCTTCTGACCCCAAACCAATATGTCTGTGTCCATATCTAGTATACAGTCACTCAAGCAAACACGTTGGAGGCTTCCTACATTCTGCTCCATTCTCTTTACCATCTTATTTCAATCAGCTATCATTTAAACTTCTGAAAGTATTCTAAATTCCATCTCTCATACTAACAAAAATAAATAACTTGATATAAGGTCTGTGTCTTTGGAATTTAATGCTAATTCCTTACAAAGGCCTTTCATGACCTACTATGATCATACTAGGCCACTGTTACATCCCCTCACCTTAACAGGCAATTAAACAAATACCCAATACTTATATAAGTTACATGTACATTATGCTATAGTCTATTAGATATATGAAAATATTGTCTTAAAAAGAACAATGCACATACCTCAACTTGGGGATACTTAATAGGGATGGGCATGTAACTCAGTGATGGACCTCTTGCCCAGCATGTGCAAGCACTGGCTGAGTCCCAGCACCACAAAACAAAAACACTCATTGGTTTAAAAGTGCTAGCAAACAGGGCTTTGGGTATTCACTCAGGGGTAAAGTTTCTGCTTATAACATGTTGAAAGCCCCAGGTTTGAGCAACACACACACAAAAAAAATTCTAACAACTCACCTATGCCGTCAGTAAGCCATATTACCAAATAGACAGCCTTACCTTGGTGTTGATGGCTACAACTTAATCAGCATGGTAGAGTTATTAAAGGTAGAAGAGGTGTGGCAATGTCTTAAAATGAGGCAAAAAAAAGGAAATCTGTCCCATCAACTGATTTATTCCATGCACAAAATGTTTCTTTGTACTATGCAGTGATTGTTTTTTAATATTTTACCCTACATACAGACTTTTCAAAATTGCAGTCAGCTTTCTCAAAATCTGCTGCTGCTTTATGAGTCATTTAATATCCTAAATCCTTTAGTGTCATTTCAACATTTATAGTATCTTCACCAGGAGGAGACTCTACCATGAAATCACTTTCACTGCTCATGCACAAGTGTTAATTTATTCACAGGTATGAAAATATTCTGTCTATTTGTACATTTCCATTACATCACAGCACCTGGAGAACCAGGTGCATTGTCACTGAACAACTTTAGAAAGTAGTCTTTTTTCCCCAGAGCAGTACTCCACAGTGGGACTAAGACATTCAGCAAACCATGTGAACAGCTGCCATCCAGGCTTTCTTGTTTCATTTAAAATGAAGAATCAAGGTTCATTTGGTTTAAGTCCTAAATGTCCTAGGGTTTTCAAAATGGGTTCATATTTAAGTAACTAGTAGTTCCAGACCCTAATGATCAGTAGTCTGTCTTCTGAGGTTTTGAATACAGACACTGATTATTCCTAGATGGCATTTTCTTCCAAAGTAAGGCTGTTTACACTTAAGATTTCATTGAGCGTGGTCACATTCTTCAGTTATCTTAGCTACATCTGGGTAACTTAATGGAGCTTCTCCATCAGCACCTGCTATGCTACTTCCTGTAGCTTTATGTTGTGGAGGCAGCTTCTTGCTTTGTATCTCATGAACTGACCCAGGATAGCTTCATCTGTTCATCTGTACTTTTTTCACTTCCCCCAGCCTTGTTGTGGATTGGGCTTTGGCTTACAGCAGCATTCTGACTGGCTTAATCTTCTATCTTGACCATTAACACTTTCGCCTTAGCAGCAGTGAATCTGTTGCACTTTATCATTCCAGCATTCACTTGAGCAGCATTCTGAATTTTGTAGAGAACTTTTCCTTTGTATCTGCATTCACAATGTGGCTTACAAGCCCAAGAAGCTCAGTTTTCAGCATACTTCAGCCTTTAACATGCCCTGCTTACTAAGGTTAATCATTTATAGTTTTTAGTTCAAAGAGACCTGTCTGTGAGGTTTTCCACATGAAGACCTAGAGGCCTTTTACAAACAGACTAATCTCAGTATTATTCTAAGACCAAGATTGGCCCATAGGGGAGCAGTCATTAATTTATCAATTAAGGATGCTATCTTATATTAAGCAATATATGGTACCTTTTAAGCAATTTGTGGTACCTCAAAAAATTATCAAAGATCATTAGACCAAAGTAACAAATATAACAAAATTTACGAACAGAATAGCGAAACATGACACAAAGTAAACACATATTGTTGGAAAGACTAGCTCTGCAGAGTTGTCACAAACCTTTATAAAACAATAGGTGGGCCAAGCATGGTGGTGCATGCCTTTAACCCCAGCACTCCGGAAGCAGAGGCAGGCAGATCTCTGTGAGTTTGAGGCCAGCATGGTCTACATAATGAGTTCCAGAGCACCCAGGGATATACAAAAAGACCTGTCTCAAAAAAGACAAAAGAAAAAAAAAAACAAAAAACAAAAACCACCACCACAACAAAAACACTGTATGGCAAGTGCAATACAGCAAAGCTCAAGAAAATTAAGCATTCCTGTTTTTTTCTATTTTGATTTAAAAAAAAAAAAATCAACAAGAAACCTGTTTCATTTGTTCACTATGCCAGTGAAGTCAGTTCTAAATTTCTGACTTTCTCACTGATCTGATCTCACTTCCCTAATACAATTTCCTGTCATCACACTGTCTTAAAAAGGGAGTCATGTAACACTGTAACATTTTAAACGATTCAGTGATTTCCCATAATTTCATTTCTTCAGAAAAACATTGTAGTTTTATTGTCATTTCCATCCAACTTTAAAGCCTATCAATAATAAAATATGCATCGCAAGTCTTGAAACTCCTCTGTATGTGTCTGAATAGATACCCTCAGATGACCTGCTCCGTTATTTGCTTGCCCCTTGTTTAAAACTGTACACCAGAGGACAAAAAGCCACTGTAATTGTTTTCTTCTATTACTTCCTAAGACATTAAATTCTTGACTTCATTTCTGTCTTTGGCATACAAATGTCTAGGATGTAATAACCTGGTCAGAGAAAGGTGTGAACAAAACCTAACCCTGAATTCAAAGCCGCCGAACTACCTGGGCTCTATCTACTGTTACCCCACTCACTTCTCACAACAGTAACTAGCACAATGGACAACAGTCACGTGTGAGAATTGAAGAATCAGGAATTGACGATTTCACTGCATTAAATAACCAAGAATGTGATTATATACTTTTCATTTCACAGAGAAAATGAGGCCTGGCGGTGGTGACACACGCCTTTAATCCCAGCACTCAGGTGGAAGATCTCTGTGAGTTGAGGCCAGCCTGGTCTACAGAGCGAGTTACAGGAAAGGCTTCAAAGCAACACAGAGAAACCCTGTCTTGAAAAACCAAAAGAGAAAAAAAAAAAGGAAAATGAGGCAGAAGGTTGAAAGGAGTGAAAATTGTTTCACTTTACTCTTTCATCATTCAGCTTAACTTAAGGATGCCATAATTTTATCACCAAGAAAAAAACTTCACTAAAGTAACCAGCTTAGCCTTTAAAAATGAAAGGGCATAGATCGGGTGTGAATAAGGTTTCCTTATCTCCATTCTTCCTCAGTTTAAGTAAAGTTTCTTTTAAAATTCTTATGGTGTATTAAAGAAATTACCTTTCTCTTTCTTCCTCGCCTGGCAGCTTTTGGAGTGGTTATGTCAACTGCTTTAGTCACATCCTAAAACACAAAACAAAAGCAGGCAAAACTAGCAAAAACCACAAGTGAAACTGAATATATTATACAAGAGTGTGTAAGAAATTTTCTTTCTTTTTTTTTTTTTTGGTTTTCGAGACAGGGTTTCTCTGTGTAGCTTTGCGCCTTTCCTGGGACTCACTTGGTAGCCCAGGCTGGCCTCGAACTCACAGAGATCCGCCTGGCTCTGCCTCCCGAGTGCTGGGATTAAAGGCGTGCGCCACCACCGCCCGGCTAGAAATTTTCTTAAACTAAGTCACAACCATGGTTCACTGATAGTGCAGGATGAAATCTCTTATTACTCCAACCTTTGGAAGCAAGTCTTACTATTATAGTGACAACAATTAGTATCTTCAGAAAAAAAAAAATCTCATGGAATACCTGCTGCTATTTTCAGAGGTTTAAATATGAATGGCCTCCATAGGATCATATATTTGAATGCTTAGTCATCAAGTGTGGCACTACTTGAGAAGGAACAGGAGGTGTGGCCTTGGTGGAGAAAGAGTGTCACCCAGGATGGGCTTTGAAGTCTCAGAAGCTCAAACCAGGCCTAGTGTCTCTCATTCTTCCTGCTGCCTGCAGATCTAGATATAAAACTCTCAGCTACTTCTCCAGCACCATGCTCCCCGTCATGGAACTGTAACTAAGTCACAATTCAATACTTTCTTTTGTAAGAGATGCCTTAGTTGTGATGTCTCTTCATAGCAATAGAGCAATGACCAAAACAGCCTACAATGGCTGAGAATCTCTACTCAAATAATGATGCGAGCAGGAATAAATCGGGTTTAAATGTTTTCAGTCTAATGTTTTTTAAGCACTTCCAGCCCACAATACTTTATTTTTGGTTTGGTTTTGAAATTTATTTTCATTTTTGGTGTTTTGCCTGCATCTATGCCTGTGTGAGGGTGTTGGGTCTACTGGAACTGGAGGAGTTAGATAGTTGTGAGCCGCCATGTGGGTGCTGGGAATTGAACCAGGGTCCTCTGGAAGAGCAGTCAGTACTCTTAGCCACGGAGCCATCTCTCCAGGTCCATTTTTTTTTTTAAAAGAAAAAAACAGTATCTCTAATAAACAGTAACCTACCTTATAGTTACACCTGTTTTGAACATAAAAACAATTTCAAATGAAAACTTCCATCCAAAGACTAGAGAGAAAGTTTAGTGGTTAAAAAAAATTGCTAGTCTTTACAGGGCTCATGTTCAGTTACCAGGACATGGAGGCTTACAACCATTTTTAACTCCAGTTCCAGGGTATCCAATGCCCTCCACAGGCAACAGGAATGCATCAAGTGCACAAGCATAGATATAGGAAATCTAAAAACTATTTGAAAACATGCATATTAAAGATGCATAAGTTATTTTATATAAAGTTGTAATATTTGAGGAAATTAAGCTGTTTTCATTCACTTTTCAAATAATTCAAAGATTACTTCCTAATTTGCCAGTCAACTGACTTTATAATTTCTTTCTTGCAATAACCGTAAAATCCACAGGCAGTATGAGACAGCCCCATGCCTATTCCTCCCTTACAGTATATGCAATAACTACTATCTATAAATACATTTTCTTAGATCAGAAAAGATATAAAACATACTTCATTGCTGGCTTTTTCTTCATGATCAGTATCTTCCTTTGAAACACTAGTTTCTTTTTCTTCAACTTCAACATCAGATGATGCATTTGACTGTTTAGTTGATGCCTATGAAGAATAAATTATTAATTTCTAAAAAATGGCTTACCCAACTTGAAATTTTTCTACTCATGCAAAACAAAAACTTACATAGTTAAGGGAGTACCCCAATTTCTGTTGCAAAGGGTATTTAATATATAGAATTTTTAGAATTTAAAGCAGGGAGTGTTGCTACTGTATTCCCAGCATTTTAGGTAGGAAGATGGCTACAAGTTTGAGACTACCCTAAGCTAAACAACTTGTAAGCAAGCTAGGATATGGAGTGACACCTTGCCTCAGAAAATTTTAAAACGGCAAATTAAAATAATCCGTTTTGGTAAGACATAGTGGCACTCAGGAGAGTGAGGCAGGTGAATTCTAAGTTGGAGGCCAGACTGAGCTTTACATCAACACAGTAGGAAAGCTGGAGGTGGGAGGTCTATCATCACCTAAAATACTACTGAAGATTGAACATGCCTAATCAGAAATCCAAACGTTTCCAAAATCCACAACTTTTTGATCATCAATTCTTTTGTAAAGGAACAAAATAATGTAAAATCTCCTTGAATATTACTCCTAACACTACACAATGTTTTAAGTCACAGTGGCCAGATTTCTTCGTTTTTCTTGGTTTTGTTGTTGTTGTTTGTTTTTGTTTTTCAAGACAGGGTTTCTCTGTAGCTTTGGAGCCTATCCTGGAATTTGCTCTGTAAACCAGCCTGGCCTCGAACTCACAGAAATCCATCCGCCTGCCTCTGCTTCCCAAGTGCTTGGATTAAAGGTGTGCGCTGCCACCACCACCCAGCTGTTTTGAACTCTATCAGACATCAGTTGATCACACTGTAAGGACGGACTGAGGCAGTAACATGATACTATGTACAGAAGCAATTACAGGATACTATGTGGAGTACCATAACATATACTAACTAGATGTTAAGACCATCTAAAGAAGGCTTGGTATAACAAGGGAAGATATCAAAACTCTACAGAACATCTAAAAATTTGCCAAAGGCAATAAACAGTATGGCATGTAAAAAAACATCAGATTTTTTTTATTTTTTTGCCCCCCACCCCACCCACAGGTTTCTCTGTGTAGCTTTGGCTGTCCTGGAAATCACTCTGTAGATCAGGCTGGCCTCAAAGTCAGAAATCCACCTGGCTCTGCTCCCTGAGAGCTGTAATTAAAGGCATACAGCACCACACCAGCTTCATCGTCAGTTTTAAGAGTTGAATAATGGTCACTTTTTTAAGAGTGATTCATACTTTTCCAGTTTTTTGCTACCTAGAGCTTTAAAAAGTTTCTTGTTGATGAATTAAAAAGTGAACCATAGTTTCATAAACATCTCCTTTGGCAGTTCTCTGGCCCTAGTATAAATAGTGGTGCTTTTTTTTTCTTTGTTTTCCAAGACAAGTTTTCTCTGTGCAGAGAAACTTACTATCCTGAAACTTACTCTATAGACTAGGCTGGCCTTGAACTCACAGAGATCCACCTGCCTCTGCTTCCCAAGTGCTGGCATTAAAGACGTGTGCCACCATTGCCCAGCTATAGTGGCTCATTTTACCTAAGTTCTAAAGCTTTTGAATATTCACAAGTGCAACTGGCAATATAGGAACACATTATTAAAACAGCATGGGGAACATAGATGGTTTAGCAGGTGAAGGGACTTGCTGAGCAAGCCCAACACCAGCATGGTAAAGTGGATAGAGAACCAATGCCACAAAGTTGTACTCTGACCACTACACATGCATACATTATGCATACACCCATATAAACACAAAATAAGTAAAATTTAAAAAATCTGTATCTGTACCATGACAGGAAAAAAATGTAAGAAAAACAATCATTTCTGTTACAGAATAAAAACTGAACAAACATGGAGTGGTGGCACATGCCTTTAATCCCAGCATTTGAGATACAGCGGTGGGCAAATCTCTGAGTTTGAAACTAGCCTAGTCTGCAAAAGAAGTTCCAGGACAGGCAGGGCTATACAGAGAAACCTTGAAAATAGAAAAAAGGAAAATAGAACAAACCATGTACAAAGCAAACCACTCTATGAAAATGTAATGCCACATATAAATTAAAAGCTCTGGCAATAGGCTGTTTAGAATTGGTAGGAAAAAAATTAATAGGTAGAATTTCCACTGGGGCTATAAATACTGTTACATATTAAATTCATGAGGTCCATTCTAGTAACATTCTACAAATCTGTAAAAAAGTAAAGGGCATATGCTTTAAGTTTACAAAACGATTAGGTCATTGAGATAGCTCAGCTTACACTAAAGGTGTCTGATGTTCATTGATGCATGCCTGCTGACCTGAGTTCCATCCACAGAACCATGTAAAGGTGAATGGAGAACTTCACAAAGATGTACTTGACCGCCACACAAGCACTATAGTGTACGTCCCCACACATATCAAACTTGTAATAATAAAAAAATTTTAGAGCCCTGAATCTAACAAGACATTGAATTATGGCTTTAAATTCAATAATAGTTTAAATGAACTTTACTGTCAATCAAAAAAAGCTAAGCAGCCAAGTTCTTCCCAATTTTTGAGATCTATTTAGTCATTCAATTAGGAATAAATTTAGACACAAAATGTCAACGTTCAACCAAAAAAGAGCACAACAATCTGAAACTTATAAGGTACTTTAATTGGATGTGTATTTTACAATGACAATATTTTTCCTCTAACACTAAATAATAGTAAATTTTAATAGAATGACTCACCTGTTGACTTGAAAATTTCACCTTTGGATTGTTATCTATCTCCCATAATCCTTCATTAAAACCTTTTCGTTTATTTGGTTTGCCATACTTTTCCTTATTTTCTGAGTAAGGAAAGATGTCCTTTGGTCCTAAAAAAGCACTGTAACAGAAAGAAGAAAGTGCAAAGCAACCTCCATTAAATATGTATTAGGCTACTAGGTAACACGTGCCAATAAACTTTATATATACAAACTAGTTTCTTGTATTTTGTTGTTTTTCAACCCAGGGTTTCTCTGTGTAGCCTGGGTGACCTAGAACTTATTGGGTAGACCAGGCTGGCCACAAACTCAAGAGATCTGCCTGCCTCTGCCTATCTAGTGCTGGGATTAAATGGGTGCACCATCATAGCCAGCTCATACAAACTAGTTCTAATTCCTAGTGATCTCATTAGTGAGAGCAACTTCACCAGGGTAAGAAGGTAAGAATGCTCTTACTAGAAACGTTCTTCAGGTGCTGCTTACTTACAAATTTTCCCTGTGTATGTGGGGGGTGGGAGTGGAGATAAGAGGAAATCTATACAAAGTCATATCTAATGCCAAACCCTATTTTTCTTTTATAGCATTAATGATTGATTGGCAAGCTCTCTACCACCAAGTTACACTCCCAGCCTAGAAATACTTTTATAAAATCCACTAACAATTACCCAGATCCATAATTCTATTTTTAAAGTTGCACAAAAAATGAAATGTATTTAACATCACTGACTGGTTGTACACTTAAAAATAGCTAAAATAGCACATGCACTTAATCCCAGCACTCAGGAGGCAGAGGCAAGCAGATGGATCTTTCTGAGTTTGAGGCCAGCCTGGTCTACAGAGCAAGTCGCAGGACAGCTAGGGCTACACAGAGAAACCCTGTCTCAAACAACCAACCAACCAAACATAAAAGGCTAAACTAGACTAGGGAGATGGTTCAGTGGGCCTGAGTTTGAATCCCCAGAACCCATATACAGTTAAATGGGGCAGCTCAGTTATCTCTCATCCCAGTGCCCTATGGTGAAAGGAGAGGAAGACAGAAGAATCCTCCAAAGTTAAAAGGCTAGTCTGGCATATGCAGCACAAAAACATAACCCCAGAAAGATGCTGTCTCAAACAAGGCAGAGAGAAGGGACCAACACCGCAGGTTTTCCTGGCCTCCAGACAAAGGCCAGAGTACCACAGAGTGTCTGTACTCAAATACATATAATGATGGTAATAATAAATGATTTAAATATAATTAATAATACCATGTATATTTCAAAATAACTAAAAGGGATTTCAAAGGGTCTTACCAAAGAAACAGATAATTGATGCTACTTACCATGACTTCCTCCACTGTATAATATTCACATATCAAAGAACCACACTGTATCCCAGAAACGTCAACAATTATGTTAATAAAAACCTGGCTATTTTCCACAACAAACTTAAACAAGATTAGTATTAAGCATTTAAATGCATCAAAATGTGTTCATTTCAACATCTGGCACATTACATAATTCCTAAAAGTATCAACAAAGCATGTCATATAAATGTATGTTTAAAAAGGAATAGGGCTGGGTGGTGGTGGTGGTGGTGTGCGCCTTTAATCCCAGCAATCGAGAGGCAGAGCCAGGCAGATCTCTGTAAGTTGTAACTCGCCTGGTCTACAAAGCGAGTTCCAGGACAACTGGGACGGTTACACAGAGAAACCCTGTCTCAAAAAAAAAAAAAAGTGTTACGAAATTCATTTATTCAGTCAGGCATGGTGGTTCACACCTGTGATCCCAGCACTTGGGAAGTGCGAGCAAGAGGAGTAAGAGTTCAAGGCCATCCTTAGCTACTAAGCAAGTTTAAGTCCAGCCTGGGCTACATGAAATTCTGTTCAAAAAATAGTTTTCCTCAATGATGGAATCAGACATCACCTTTTATTCATTCACATGTACAGTCAGTCAGTCAACTCTTATCCTTGACAGAAAAAGTAAGTGAATATAAACTAATACCTCTTCAAAGTACACACATGATTAAATTCCTGTAATCAAAACATTTTCAAAATCCAGTCAAATACCTAGCCTTCATTAATGTGTGTTTCAGTTTAAAGACGGCTTATTTAGGCCAGGTCAGTGGTGGTGCATGCCTTTAATCCCAGTACTCAAGAGGCAAAGACAGGCGAATCTCTTTCAGTTTGAAGCCAGCCTGGTCTATAGAGTGAGTTCTAGGACAGCCAGAAATGTTACAAAGAGGAACTCTATCCTAAAAAACCAAAAGATAGCTTATTTAATGATTACTGGTAATTTTTTAACATTAAATTCATAGCCAAAGCTTATTTAACATGGATTTAATCTAAAATAAAGCATAGCCTTCAAGCACTTAGAAACCACTAAACAGCATTTTATTACTGTAAGACTAGTTTAAAAATCAAAATGACTCTAGAACACACAAAACTCCATTCAACCAGACAGACTATAATGTTTTTGTAGTATGAGCTGAAATAAGAACATTATTTTAATTAGGAATGTTTGTATCAGATACTTTTTTTGCTCATTTGGTCATATCTATGTGGTCTGTGGTTACACTAAATTTCAAAGTGATCGAGCAATTAAAAAATAATAATCTGCACCAGGTGTAGTGGCAGATGCCTTTAATTCTAGCACTTGGGAGTCAGAGGCAGGAAGATCTTATAGCCAGAGCTACATAATGAGACCCTGTTTCAAAACCCCAAAGTAAATAAAAATCCATGAATAATGAGCATTAACTGTTTTAATGTACTTAGACCCACTCTTCAAGATATCCCTTTTATCTCCCTACATGTTCTTTAGAAAGTCTGTCAATTTGGAGCTGAAGGGATAATGACTCGGTGGTTAAGAGCACTTGCTGCTCTTGCAGAGAACCCAAGTTCAGTTCCCAGTAATCACACAGTAGCTCACAACTGTTTCAGCTCCAGTTCTAGGGGACCCAATGCCAATCCCAATTTGCAAACACCCATACCCAGAAAATAAAAATCTATCTAAATAAAAAGGTACATCAACTCTGTAAAGATGGGCACAGTATGACTGACTGCTCTGCTATGATGGTTATACACAAGTATTTTACTCAAAGCAAATACTGTTTATTTCTTCAAAAATGTTTAATATATCCAACGAATTACTTCTCTGCTGAAATTCTATACTAAAGAACTAATAAAGTTATCCCTGGTAGAGTATTGCACAAAATTTTCATGAAAATGATTCTTGGTAGGTGGGAGGTGGTGGTGTACGCCTTTGAGTTCAAGGCCAGCCTGGTCTACAGAGCGAGTACTAGGACGGCCAGGGTTACCCAGAGAAACCCTATCTGGGGGAGGTGAAGGAGGGGGAGAGAGAATGACATTGCTGGATGTAATCTTAAACTGGGAAATATAGCATATTTTTAAAATTTTGTATCTTTAAATATAGAAATAAAGTTAAAAACAGTTAAACAGAGGCCAGGCATCGTGGATGGCACAGGGGTTTATAATCTATAACTCTAGTTCCAGGGGATCTGATGCCTTTTTCTGGCTTCCATGGGTACTGCACACATGTAGTGCACATACATGCAGGCAAAACACATATACACTATTTTAAAATAAAGTCTTAAAAAAAAGCCTCAGTACTAAGTAGTATGAAGATTAGTGATATGGGATTGAGTCAGTGTTTGGACATTGCCTAGTATGTGACACTTAAGTTTAATCTTTTTTTGGGGGGGGGGGTGAAACAGGGCTTCTCTTTTTACCCTGGCTGTCCTGGAACTCCTCTGTAGAGCAGCATGCCACTTTCACAGAAATAGTTAAAAATTTACAGCCTTTCCTTCTACTTGGTTAGTGTTTAAACTTAAATTCTGCTGCTTTCTAAAAGTGCTACCGTCCCTTTGATCCCTCCAACCTCACAGACCTTTATAAACCTAAATAACTCATAACTCTACAAAGGTTTTTTTTTGTTTTATTAATTCCATGTAGATGTTGGGGAAGGGGTAGCTGTGCATGTGAGTACAGTACCCAGATGTCAGAAGAGGACATCAGATTCCCTGGAACTCTACAAAGGTTTTTTTTCTTGTTTTATTAATTCCATGTAGATGTTGGGGAAGGGGTAGCTGTGCATGTGAGTACAGTACCCAGATGTCAGAAGAGGACATCAGATTCCCTGAAGTAGGAGTTGCAGCGCTTGTGAGCCACACAACATAGGCGATGGGAACTTGGGTCATCTCTAAGAGCAGTTATGTTGTCTTAACCACTGATGCATGTCTCCAACACTACCAGCCCCACACAAAAATGTTTTGAGACAGGGTCTCCTTAAGTAGCCCTAGCCGGCCTAGCACTCTCTCTGTCTATCAGGCGGCCCTAGAAATCACAGAGATCTCAGGCCTGTCTCTGCCTCCCGAGTATGGGATTATAGACGTATCCCATCATGGGCATCTCTCTGTAGCTCTGGCTGTCCTGGAACTCACTCTGTAGACCAGGCTAGCCTGAAACTTAGTGATCTTCCTGACTCTCGAGTGCTAGGATTAAAAGCGCCACCACTGCCCAGCCCAAGATCTTTTTTAATTCACACATAAAAGACACTCAGCATCACTCGCCAATCACAGAAATATAAATAAAAACAACAATTTATGGCTGGGATATAGCTGAGCTGGTATAGTGCTTGTCTAGAATGTAGGAAGTCCTAGGTTCATTCCCAGCACCACAAAACTCCATGTATGGTACCATGACAAAGGCCTGTTAATTCAACACTCTGAAGGTAGAAACAGGAGAATCTATTTAAAGTTATTCTCAGCTCCGTAGTCTGAGGCCTTCATGACATACATGAGACTGGTTGCAAAAAAGCAAAAACTAAAATGAAGAATTTGGGATATTTATACATGAATGTTCTGCAAGCAGTCTGGAAGTTTCTCAAATGACTAAACATTAAGTTGTCAATCAAACCAAGAATTAGTTTCTAGAGAGGTGAAAACATATGTCCACACAAATCATACACAATGGATGACTGTATAGAGTTCAGGAGTAGAGAGCTTGCCTAGGATATGCAAAGCTCTGGGCTAGATCCCAACATCATCAAAAAAATAATTATGTATAAGTGCTCTTATCAACACTATTCATAACAGCCAAGAGTGGGAAACCATAGATGTCTATTAAGTCATAAATACAACATGGTAAAACGAGACAAAGAAGTATTAGTTGGCAGTAAATAAGAAAGGGAAGCATGGCTAAAGTATTAATCTTGAAACGCTATATTAAATAAAAAATTAATAGTGACTGAAGACCTCATTAAATGGTTTCATTTACATGAAACACTCAGGAAAGCAGTTTGAGGGTTGCCTCAGCCACAGCAAAGATGGAGAAACAGAAGGTACCTATCATTAGGTAGGAGGTTTCTTTTGAAATGATAAATAATCTAAAATCTAATGTGATGTCTCTAGTACTTTCTGGAAATGCGGAACTACTGAATTTATAGTTTTAAGTGGGTGGACTGAAAGACAAATTATCTCACTAAGGCTGCTGTGTTTTCTTTCCCAGAACACAAACCAGGCATATGGCACACACTGTAATACTGCACTCGGGAGTTGGGAGATAAGAGGGTCAGAAATTCAAGGTCATTATTACCTACATGTCAAGATCAAAACCAGGCTGGGCTAACATGACAACTGTCTCAATTTTTTTATTGTTTTTAGAGAACATCATATCCTACCAAAAAATGATCTCTAATTTTATCAATTATACTATTCTTTCAACATATATATATACACACGTGTGTGTACATACATACATACATACATGTGTGTGTCTGTGTGTGTGTGTGTGTGTGTGTGTGTGTGTGTGTGTGTGTGTGTGTTTTTCTGAGACAGGGTTTCTCTGTGTTGTTTGGGAGCCTGTCCTGGAACTCGCTCTGTAGACCAGGCTGGCCTCGAACTCACAGAGATCTACCTGGCTCTGCCTTCCAAGTGCTGGAATTAAAGGCGTGCACCACCACGGCATGGCTTCGGCTTCTTTCAATATTTTTAAAAATTCACTCCAAGGGCTGGAGAGATGGCTCAAGTAGTTAAGAGCACTGGCTGCTCTTCCAGAGGTCCTGAGTTCAATTCCCAGCACCCACATGGAGGCTTACAACTGTCTATGGGATCTGATGTGCAAGTGTACATGCAGACAAATATATATAAAATAAATAAATCTTTAAAAAAAATTCATTCCAAGACATCATACTTAATAGTTACAATCTTTGTACCTAGCCAATTCTAAAATGAGTTGAGTCAAAGGATTATCCTGAAAACATTAATGCATGAAAAGAAGAAAGAAGAATCCCTCCCTGGGGACAGAACCTCATAGAATCAGTAAAATGGGGTCCAGATTAGTTTGTAGATATTATTACCAATTCCCAAGAGACACTTTATGTGGTGACAGCTGACTGACTGTTCAAAAAACATTCAAAGGCTGGGTGTGGCGACAGAAACCATAAATCCCAGCACACTGGAGGCAGAAGCAGGAGGATCTCTGTGAATTTAAGGCCATCCAGGTCTGTCCTGGTCCTGGACAGTTGGGGCACTGAAGAGAGACCCTGTCTCAAAAAATAAAGAAAAATTCAACTGTAGTATGACATCAAAGGCTGCAGATGCAGAACAGCTTAATGTCTGCCTCCAATACATGAAGCCTTGAGTCCAATCTCCAGTGCCACATCAACTGAAATTTGTTACGCCAGCATAAGTGAAGAAGAGACAGAAGAACCAGACAGAACAGAAGTTCAGTCCTACTTGTCTACACAGCAAGTTCAAGGTCAGCCTGGAATACAAGAGACTCTGTTTCACAAAGTACACAGAAGAGGTTAGGGAGGTGGCTCAGCAGTGTAGAGGACTGGCTCGAAACAGGTTTTGATTCTCAGCACCCACACGGTGGCTCACAACTCCAGTCCCAAGAGATCCAATGCCCTTTCTGGCTGCTACAGGCACCATGCACACATGTGGTGCAGAGACAGGCATGCGGACAAACATCCATAACCCACAATATGAACTTTTTAAAAAAACTTTAAATATTTTATACTACATAATAGCATTTAATTTTATAGAAAGAAATGCTTCATTAGACAATCAAATACACAAGTATAGTAACACTAAGTGCCATGAACCTGCTGCTATATTCAGATTAATCACATAGTCCATCTTATGGTGTGGTGGGAGTCATAATACACACCTAACATTGCCACATGTAGCTATGGTGGTAGGAGTTAAGAAAGAAGTTGGATGGAATTACTATTGTAGAAGGAAATAAAAAATTCAATTCTATGACTCCTTCCTTCATTTCTTCCGCGTGACCACCATTAACTCCCCATGTACCTTCAATCTTGAAACTGAATTAGGCAGGTTTTAAAACAATTTATACAACATATATTTTTAAGATTCCTACAGCTAAACATTCAACTTTTATATTAAAAGCACTAAGAGCAGCAAAATAACTATTACAATTTCAGATTTCAGAGAAATTCAGCTAAGAGTACTGCTTCAGATAGCCAGAATAGTTAAAAAAGAAAACAAAAACAAAAACCAAAAAAAAAAAAAAAAAAAAAAAAAAAAAACTCAGAGAAACAACTGTAAGTAGCAGCTTCAAAAAAAATATGTAGTACCAAGTGGTGATGGCGCACACCTTTAACCCAGTACTCAGGAGGCAGAGGCAGGCGGATCTCTGTGAGTGTGAGGCCAACCTGGTCTACAAAGCGAGTTCCAGGACAGCCAGGGCTGTTACAAAGAGAAACTTTTTGTCTCAAAAAAACAAAGGAAAAAAGGAAAACAATATGTTACTATTAATTTTAAATTTATATAAATATACATTTATTATATACTTATACATCTAATATACATAATTATATATGCATATATAATAAATATATCTTCTATATATAACACAAAACATGAGTTACTATTAATTCAAATAAATCCAAGAAAATATTATCATCAAAAACCTGTCAAAGCTTTACAATATGTGTTGTATGTGTGTGTTTGAGTATGCCTCTGTTCAGGTGGGTGTGCAGGTGTCAATGAGGATGCCAGGCTGTCTTCAGTTGTCCTCTACCTTGTAACCAGTGCTAGTTACAGAAGCACACCACTGCCCTCGGGTTTTCACACGGGTATTGGGAACTGAGCTCAGGTCCTCACGCTTAGTCCACACTTTACTGACAGAGCCATCTCCCCAGCCCAAAGTGATACATTTTTAAATACTTAATGGTTAGCACATGCCAAACACATTACATGTCCATTTTATGTAACACCCTGTATGCACTCCAAACTTCCAAGGTAGATTCTATTATCATTCTTACTCTGCAAATTAAGAAAAGGCCTGCCCAAGGTCATGTAACAAGTAAATGACTAGTTTCTAATCTAGCTGTATTTAGTATTGTCTAGTATGTTAGCAGAAAATTCATAAACAGAGGACTTTAGCACAAGAGCTTTCCATTATCAAATATTTAATAGCTAGGACATGTCAGCCCCTTAAGTGATAAGACAGGGTCGTTTAGGCTCTCTAATTGTAGTCAAAGAAAGGGAAACAAAATTCACGCATCATTTCAATAGAGAATATAAATATAAACAGGATGAACTGAGCTAAGCTCTGACTGACTTCAATATCTGATAGCATAACCTTTCCAGAAAAAAAAGCAGAAAACTCTCAGGCAAGGTGAAACAAAGCAGTGGAAAAAAAAAAAACAAACAAACAAAACACTGTGGGCTGGGTGGGGAGTTGGCTCAGTGATTGAAGTCTTGCTACACAAGCCTGAGAACATGAATTTAGGTCCCCAGATCCCACATGAAGGTAAAAACAGAAAAACCGACCCCACAAAGTTACCCTCTTTGTGCCCCCCCCCACACACACACACATAAACCATGAACTAACATACAATCAAAACTTGTAGTTAGAAACACCGACTCCCTCAGGCTGGAGAGATGGCTCAGAGGTTAAAAACACTGGCTGCTCTACCAGAGGTCCTGATTTCAATATCCAGCAACCACATGGTGGCTCATAAACCATCTATAATGAGATCTGGTGCCCTCTTCTGGCACAACACTGTATACATAATAAATAAATAAATTTAAAAAGAGAAACACCAACTCCCATGTTTTTTTTTTTTAATAGCCTTTTTGTTTCATTATTGTCTGTTTGCTTTTTGTTTTGTTTTAGCTGTGAGAGAGAAAACAAAGTTGAGTGGGTAAATACAGGTTAGTTCATACAGGGCCTCATAACTAACATTCATTGCTAGCTCGTCATTTAAGTTATTGGTAATATTAATAGGGAGTCAGTGAAGATTTTTGGACCAGGAAATGGCATGATCTGATTGAAATACAAAGATAACTTTGATTATATATCTGGAGTACACCAAAGTAAAAACACTTATAGGAAGGATTACAGCATGAACTTGAGCTTGAACTTGAGGCCAATCAGGAGTTTGTGGGAAATGAGAGAGATTATCTACTATGAAATCAAGGTTAACAATATAGACCAGTGTTTCTTAACTTGTGGGTTGCATCAGATATCCTGCATATCAGATATTTACATTATGATTCACAAAAGTAGCAAAACTACAGTTATAATTTTACAGTAGCAACCATTTTATAATTACAGTAGCAACAAAATAATTTTATGGCCGGGGTCACAACATAAGGAACTGTATTAAAGAGTCATTTTACAAAAGTTGAGAAGCACTGACCTAGACTTTTGAGTCTGGTAATGCAAAAGTTTTTTTAACTGGGTCCATATCAGAACCACTTACTAAAAATCAGTTTTGACTAAGCTAGGTCTAAGATACCATGCACAGTCAGTATATCTAAGAGGTCAGGGTCTAGTATTCAAAACTTGACTTCCGCAAAAATATAAATGACACAAAAGGCTTAAGGAGAATCAGATTTTTGTACATTGGGAAAATAATACAGTAACCACTGAATTCTACTCTAAATGCATACAAGCAAATCCTTAAGGCCAGGAATGGTGATACACAATTTTAATCCTAGCTATCCAAAGACAGAGGCAGGTCAATCTGTGAATTCAAGGCCTGCCTGGTTTACACAGCAAGTTCCAGGCCAATCAGAGCTATAAATAAATTTCAAAATAAATCACTTATGAGTTAGTACACTTCTCCTGAATTACTACTTCTTTTTATTTTCCTTCCCCATCTCTCTAAACTCCTGGTTATTACAATAGACTTCTATCTTAGAAAAATCCAAATTTAAAAATTCAAATAAATAATTACCCTCCCAAATTTTGGGAACACAAAAGACCATCATACACCTAGTTCATCATTAATTTATTTTAAAGAATTGTTTTTTAAAAAAGTTAAATAACCACAACAATATGGATATAGCAGCACTGTCTTTCCAAAGGTAAATGGTATGTATATCCACTGTAGATTAAAATATTATAAATCTACTTTGAAATAAAAATATTATTAACTTCCCAGGTGGAGGTGGCGCACACCTTTAATCCCAGCACTTAGGAGCAGAGGCAGGCAGAACTCTTGGAGTTCGAGGCAAGCCTGGTCTACAATAGCCTTCAATCAGTTTCATGTGGTTACAAGAAAGAAAACAGTTCAACATTCCACTGTATAGAATACTAACTTCTTTTACCCAATCAGTTCTCTAGGCATACACCCACCTGGGGCAGGTCAGACAGACTGCCTCTGGTGGTCACAGAAACACACAGGACACTCTAGCGTCCTGCTTCTCTTCTTCACACCATTCGTGTGGCTAGTAAGACCTAACACAGTGCCAGGTAGTCCTTATTTTACTAACAAAGAATTCTCAAAGCCTTGCTACTTACATCCATCCATCACTCTTGAAAAAGTGGATATTACTAAGAGGATAACTTTTTGATCACATAACATCTATTTTTTTTTCACTTTTTTTAACTCTGAAAACTTCATACATGTACATAGCATGCACATTTTGATCACTTCCACCCCTCATTCCCTGTGTCCAACTTCCCCTTTAATTTCTCCCTTAATGTCTTTAATGTACTGTCTTTAATCTCTACCTTAAAATGAGAGTGCCCAGTCAGGCATGAGGGCACATTTATATCCCAGCACTTCAGAGGCAAAGGCAGATGGATCTCTTTGAGTTCAATACCAACCAAGTCTACACAGTGAGTTCTAAGCCAGGGATACACAGTGATATCCTGTCTCAAAAACAACAACAAATGTCCCCAGCGTTGAATTGAAAAATAAATTTAAAAATTTTTAAAGGGGACTTAAAGGCTTATTATAAAATTTCAATATCACTTGTAAGTTTACTATCTCAGCCCAGATACGGTGGCATTTTATCCTCAAACATGAGAGGCAAACACCGGCTGATCTCTGTGAGTTCAGGCTTGCCTGGTCTACATGGAACAAAAGAGGCCAGCCAGGGGTACATAATGAGACCCTGTCTTTGAAAACATAGTAAAGTTTTCTACTTCATCGTGACTTCCCCTTTAAATTTGAAATCTCCACTTGCTTTTCGTTCTATGCCTAACCTCTGCAAAATGAACTGTCATTAGAGCTGAAAATGCGAACAGGACTTACGTCTCATGGGTTCCAAAAAAGAAAATGGGTAGTTTGTTTGTGGGTGGTTTCACTGCTCCATCAGGAACTTCATCTACCTAAAAGAAAGATCAAAAAAGTTAAAAGTTTTTTAAATGTTACACATCTCAGCACACGAGTGAACTCAGAATGAAATACTCTAAATGGATCTGATACAAAATCAAGTCATTTTAGAAATCCATTCAAGTAAGTTCTAAAAGGCAAGGTTTTTTTCCCCCAGAACTCATTTGGCAGCAAAACCTGTACCGCACCCCCTCCCCCTTTTTTTTTTTTTGGTTTTTCGAGACAGGGTTTCTATGTGAAGCCCTGGCTGTCCTGGAACTCTCTGTAGACCAGGCTGTCCTGCTGTCCTTGAACTCAGAGATCCACCTGCCTCTGCCTCCCAAGTGCTGGAGTTAAAGGCTGTGGCACAACTATCCAGCCCAATAGCAAATCTTAAGGCAGTGTACCACAACTAGCTTTCCTAAACCCAGTTACTTAATTTTTAACCACATCTGACACCAAGCATTTCCTCTATAGAGCGTCTCAATCCTGCAGGAGGGCTATAAAATCTAAGAGTAATGTGAGGCTAGGGAAGTGGCTCAGTGGTTAAGAGCACTTGCAACTCTTCCAAAGGATCTGGGTTCACACCCAAATAAGCCCCTTTCGATCACTTCTTCTAGGGGTCTGTCACCCTCTTCTGGCCTCCTCAGGTACTCACATACATATGGCATACAGGTACTCACATACATATGGCATACAAACATACACACAAAAATAATTTTTTTTAAAAATGTAAAAGACAGGAAAGCATTACTTCCCAATGTTTGAGTAACAGTAAGAGTCAGAAAAATGCTGGGCTGTGGTAGAGCATGCCTTTAATCCAGGACAGCCAGGGCTGTTAAACAGAGAAACCCTGTCTCAAAAAAACAAAACAAAACAAAAAACACATTCAGCTGCTTCTAAGAAAAAGAAAATGAGAGGGAAGAGATAAAAACATCCTATTCCAATCTAAATGAACTCATTAAAAGCAGAACTTGTAACTGGCGAGATGGCTGAGTGGTTAAGAATGCTTGCTGATCTTTTCTAGAGGATCCAGGTTTAATTCCTAGCACCCACATAGCAGCTCCGAACTGTCTAACTTGAGTTTCAGGGATCTAAAATCTTTTGTACAGTACAAGTCACAGAAGTAGTGTACAGACACACGTGCAGGCCAAACACCCATAAGTATAAAGGTTTTTTTAAATTACTAATTTTTCAACTGGCGGTGGTGGCACATGCCTTTAATCCTAGCACTTGGGAGGCAGAGCCTGGTCTAAAGACCAACTTCCAGGACAGCCAGAGCTACATGGAGGAAAAATAAATTTTAAAGAAAAGAAGAGACCCATTTAAATCAACAGGAAAACATTCTGGCCCTTCAAAGGCTATTTTTACCTTTAGTAGCACTAACTCTTAATCACCTAAGATATAGGGAGGATGGTATAGAAAAATAAAAAATTGTTTTTTGTTTTTCAAGACAGGATTTCTCTGTATAACAGCTCTGGTTGTCCTGGAACTCAATTTGTAGGCCAAAATGACCTCAAACTTACAAAGATCCACCTGCCTCTGGAGTGCTGGGATTAAAAGTGTGCAACACCACCACCACCACCACCACCACCACCACCACCACCACCACCCCCAGTTGAAAAAAAAATTTTTATTTTTTAAACTATTTTTTAACTAAATGTAGGTGTATATGTCTGCATATGAGTATGTGCACATGTGTGCAAATGCTGAGCTGGAGTCATCTCCTGAACATTGTGGTTTTAAGCAGCCTGATGTGAGTGCTGGGAACGGAACTTAGATACACTGGAAGAGCAGCAAGTGCTCTTACCCACTGAGCCACTTCTCCAGCCCTCAAAAGCAGAAAAATTTTAAAGTATTTATACCTGGCTTCTAACTAGATGGAACTCTGAATATGGGTATCAGATAACCCTGGACTTTATGACACCTCAAAATAAGCACGGATGTCTTGGTATCCATAAAGTGTCTCTGGGGGGGACCTTAAACCTTCTCAAGTCTAGCAAGCCTTAGTTAAAGTTGAAATACAATGTTTCAGAAGTGCATGGTTATAGAACTAAGAGAACCATATAGGAGGATAAAGAAATTCAACTTTAGGTCTAAAGATGTCTGCAATATATGTAAAAGTCAAAGCATGCACAAAGCAGTAGTTAAAAGGGTTTCCTGTAGGAAACAAGTGAGAACACCAAATACAGACAAAGTTTATGACTAAGAATTGTTCAAGTAAGGCTCTACCCAAAAGGTCTACCTGTGGACAGGGGGAAGCTGGGGAAGAGGGCAGTAGTACTCTGGGGAATGACTCTGTCTAACCAAGGGATTTCCCCATCTTACCTGCTGACAGGATTAAAACAGGATTAAATGAGATTTATCATTTTTAAGAAAACCCTTTCAAAGATTAGTTACGTATAGGAAAAAAATAAATGAATCAGGCAGTGGTTGTGCACACCTTTAGTCCCAGCACTTGGGAGGCAGAGGCAGGTGGATCTCTGTTCCAAGCCAGCCAGGGCTACATAGAGAAATTGTCTCGAAAAACAAAACAATGAAATAAAAACAAATAAACTGTATAAAAAATTACAATGTCAGAACACCACAATTTATTTTTTTAAATGATTTTGAATTATCTAGTCAAAATTCTTGAAGTACTATCCATCAATGTTCTGATCCTAGGCACCATTATAAACTTTTTTTTTTTTTCTTCCTGAAAATGGAGCTTGGGTGTTTCATGTCACATCTTGAGTCCTTAAGACTTCTCCGGTTACAGTTAACCCAGGGTATGGTCTAACACCCCCCCCCCCTTTGCCTATGGAGAACAAAAAAACGTAAAACAACTTCTTCAAGGTCATAAGGCAAGGAATGTGAATAAAAAGGTCCAAGTGCATCACCAAGTGCAAATCTCGTATTAAATATGTACAAATGTAGTTTAATCACATCTGACATGCAAGGGTTTGTAAACTGCATATTTCGTTGACGACCTGTATTTTATTCAAAGATTCCAAAATTTAAGGAAATCTCAAGGTTTCACTCCTTTTTAAACATAAAAATCATACTTGATTATTTCATCTACAATGGAACATGAACTGAATGTCATCTCTAAACATTTCCTAGGAAGAACACCTGTCAGACAGAGGCTCAAAAGCAAGCCGGAGGGAAACCGCGGGTGTGAAGGAAAACCGAGAATTTTACAATTGCACGGAGGAGTACTGGAAAAAAAGAAAACTAAAATGAAGGGTTCCAAGTAACGGTAACGGGAAGCGAGGGAGAAGAAACGATGGGAAGGAAGCAGGCCTCTGGAAAGGGCTGCCGCACCGCTACACCGGAGCTACAAATCACTTACTCGAGCTGGCCAATGAGGATAACCTTTCATCTTGGCGAAGATGAGGTCTCCAGGTTTGAAATCGCGAGTCATGTTGGAGGGGCGACGCCGGGAGTCCCAAGACCAGAAGGGGGAGCAGCGCAGCCGCGATCGGGAAGATGCGAGCGAGCGAGCGCGGACACGAGCTGCGCCTGGCGGGCCCGCGGGCGGGGGAGGATGCCTCGGGGTGTCCCGACGCGCCTGCGAGGGACAGCAGGGAGGGCGGTTAAAGCGCAAACCCCAGGGAGGGGCCGCGGGGAGGAGGGCAGGGGGAGGGGAGGCCGCGGAGGGGGAGGGGGAGCCGCCTGCGCGCCTCCTCGGAGCGCGGCCTCGGCCCCGCGCAGCGCCGGGGCCTGCGGTCGCCGCCACCTGAGGCAGGGATGCTGCCCGCCGCCCGCCCGCCTGCCCGCCCGCCGGCCTCCCACCCCATCGCTCCCAGGGCTTTTCCCACGGGCCGCAGCCCACGAGGGAGGGGCGCGGCGGGAGAGGAGGGAGGCAGCGAGCGCGGCCGCCCGCTTCCCACCCGCGCCGAGCGGGGGCGGGGCGGCCCTCACCTGCCGGGCGGCGACGCTGGGGCTGCGGGGCGCGCTGGCCGCCTCTGCCCACGTCCACGCCGGCCACCTGCGCCACCAGCTGCCGCAGAGGCGTCTCAACGGCTCCGAGCTGCAACCGCCACCGCCACTGCCGCCGCCGCCGCCGTCGCTGCGCCGCTCCCGCGCGGCTCCCGCTCGGCGCCCGCTAGCGCTGGGCCGTACCAACTGCTCGCCCACGTGGGGGTGGCGCGCCGACCGGAGAGGACCGTGGCTCGCAAGCTGAGCTCTTGGAGACCCGAGGGCCCACAGGTGTCCCTTCCTACAGGGAATTGAAAGCAGGTGCGGCGGGCCCCGAGTGAAGGGAAGGGCCTCGGGGCGACGCCCGCGCCCGAGCTGCCCGCCTCCTCCCCCCGCAGCCGGCACAGTGGTCGCGCCCGGCCCGCCCCTGCTGGCTGCTCTGCGTGTGTGTATTTGTATGTGTACTGTATGTAAAAGGCGGGGAGGGAGGAAACGATTGTTGTGGACCCGGTTTGGGGGCGGGTATCCGGGCCTGGAGCCCACTCCTGCAGGTTTAAGAGAAATTGGCAGTCCAAGGTGCTTGTTCTCTCATCCTTCTCCAAGGTGGGGGTACTGTAATGCTCCTGCGCGGTTTACATCATCCAAAAAGAGGAGCTGTGCAAAAAACCCAGAGATCAAATTGGACTGTGAAGCAGTTGCAGGGTGTGCACCTTGTAGGCCTCTCAAACATCGCAGAATGGGTTTTGCAGTCTCCTTTTCCTGGGGATGTAACATGAGAAAGCCCTATTTCATTTCGTTGACATTTCAACCACAGAGAACCGTTAAGAAAAATGCAATCCCAATGGATGTAAAACGCGAAGGGTACAAAACAATGACACCGAAAGCCTAGGTAGCTTGTTAGGATATGGATTTGGGCCCAAACTAAATTTTAGCTGCACTTAAAATTTTATTTCCTTAAAAGACTGGTAGCTAGTAGGTGGTACACGAGAGAAGTGTTGCTAACCCCTACATATTTCGTCTCTTAAAATACCCTTAAAGGCTTTCTAAAGGTGATCTTAATTTTGATTCTTTAGCCAATGCATATTTTTAATATTTTGTAATATACCCAGCCTTCTGATATGGATTGACATGTCATGATTTTTACTGAACCAGAACCATCTAATTTTACTTATCCATTAACACCCAGGTTCCCAATAAATATATGGTAAATTAGGAGCCATTTAAGTATTTAAAAAAATGAATCTTTTCTCTCATCCTTCATTGAATCTCCCCAAAATGCTGTTATAATAAAGCACTGTTTGGTGTTGAATATACAGCCATGAACAAGATAAGATATTTCCTAAATAAAACAGGCTAAAAAATATTAAGAACATTAAAAATATTAAAATATTTAAATATTGATATCTATCTAGTACTGCTTTTAAAAAAGAGACTCACAGTTGAGAATAAATCAGGAAAGCTTTGAATAAGCAAAAATTGAGGAATTTCAGTTTTTTAGAGGAATATTCCATGCTTTCAAAGGAAATAAGACACCCCAATGTTAAATGTGCTGCAAGGGGGCATCTGTAGATCTGCATTGTGCAGAGGGTTCCATGTGGAGCTAAATGAAATAAAGGGAATTACTAGTGACATGTCTCCAAGCTTCTCATTCTGAACTCGATATTTTGTATTAGGGGGCGAGGTTGCATGGCAAGAAGGAGGTAAAACTGATTCTTTAAAACTGGCTTATTGCTGGCCATTGGGGACACACGCCTTTAATCCCAGCACTCAGGAGGCAAGCAGGTGGATCTCTGAGTTCAAGGCCAGCCTAGTCTACAGAGCAAGATCCATGACTGCCAGAGCTACACAGAGAACCCCTGTCTCAACAAAAATAACAACAAAAAACTGAATTATTGATGTTTCAATGCAGATGTGAGCAGAAAGACACTTTTTTATGTGACTGTTGATTAAGAAGGAAGGGGAGGAAGGAAGAAAATGCAAAACTAAGCAATTACCAAAGCAACTGTCAGGTGTGGGTGGTAAATCATGGACCCAAAGAGGGACAGAAAATTCTAAAGGGAAAGCTTCTAATCCTGAGTACTAAATATCAAAGCAGCACCAGGCTGTCATTTTTTGTGGACCCCCACCCCACTCCATTGTCCTCAATTCTACAGGGCCTTGAAACTGCACTTGTGCTCAGGCTCCGCAGCATGGGCTTCACCTGAGGACTAGCTTAGCAGCTCAGCCCTCCCCCATCTACTATTCTGAATTTTAACTACATCCTGAGATGGTTTTTTTTTTTTTTTGCTTTGTTTTATTGTTTTTGTTTTTTAGTTTGTTGGGTTTTTTTTTTAGCTCTGGTGGGGGCACTGCCTATGGAGATCAGGGGACACCGTGTTCCAGCAGGTTCTCTCCTTCCACCACGTGAGTCCCAGTATTAAACTCAGGTCACCAGGTTTGACAATGGGGTCCTTACCTACTGAGATACCTTGCTGTCCCTCTCCCTGTCCTAGGTGATCCTTACAAATATTCCAGTTGTAGAGAAAATTTACAATCCACTGGAAGTTCCCCACGGTGGTCAAGTCTATAATCCACGCAGCAGTAAAACTCAGGCTGGAGGATGAGAAATTAGAGGCCAACCTGTAGGCACAACCGTTTCTGAAAGAGAGAGACACACACAGAGAAAGAGAGAATATCAGATGAAGATATATATTGCTAACGGAGATGTATGTTGTGTTAGTGCTAAATGGCCGTGACAAGAAGTCAAGGAGGTGGTTATTGTGAGTGGGGATAATCAGGAGATAAACAAAGAGAAGGGACACGCAGTTGATGTATTAGGGCTGAACCAATATGATACTTACACTAACTAACTACATTTTGGCAGTTTTAGCTAGTGGTAGTCTAAAACACAACAGGCGATACCTTTTAGACAACAAATCAAGGCAAAACAGGTGGTGGTTCCAGCCTCTAGAGAACAAAGGGCCATGATCCCTGGGAACAACAGTTCTGAACCTAAGTGGGAGGGCAGAAAAGGGGGGGGGGGATGGAAATGACTGGGTGTGTGAAAACCACTGGCAAAGCTTTGCTCCTTCCCCCACGGGAGAAAGAATACACTTTCTAAAACTGTAAGCAGCTGGCCAGAGAGCAGGCAAACCGAAATGTGTTTGGCAAAACACAAGCTACATTCTTCCCATTCTACAGATGAGAAAGGAGGCTTATAGAAGCTAAGCAACTTGGAGTGAAGGAGTCGGGGCCAACTTGCAGCCCTTCTGTTCTCTGGTCTACGCCCTTTTGTGATTTTACAAGCCCTCTAGGTTGCGCAGGAAGGCTGGAGGTTGCAGAAGAATGAGAATGGCCCGTAATTAGAAAAAGATGCTGGAAGTCGATGCAGGCCAGTTCTCTTATTGCAGCTTCAAATTCCCTAACAATCTCCCCCGACCCCACCCCGTTCCCCAGATGGTCCCATCTACCAGCTCTTCTGTTAACTCTTTCTGGGCCTAAATAATTCCACCCCAAAATCACACCTAGCTATCATCTTCTAGTGACATAATTTCTTATTTACGATCTTTCTAGTCTTGAAACTACTCAGAACAAACACTGTCCTCATCAGTGCCTGTGTTTTACAGGTACTCAACACTTTTTTTTCCAAGATGGAGTTACTGAGTGAACGGTAAGAATAGACAGATGATAAGCCCCCACACAACTCTAAATCTTTAGGTTAAAACAGGTCAGAAACACATGAGGCTGTGGCATATGCTCCTGAGGAAGTTGAGGCTGGAGCAGTGGTTCTCAACCTGTGGGTCGAGAAGGGATCAGATATCAGAAATTTACATTAAGATTCATAAAATCACAGTGATGATGTAGCTACAAAATAATTTTATGGTTGAGGTCACCGCAACACGAAAACTGGATGAGAGGGTTGCAGCCTTAGGAAGGTTGAGAACCACTGGGCTGAAGGATCAGAAGTTGGAGGACAGCCTTTACCCAGCAGGCAGGAGCCCTGAGGTCAATCTTCAGGGCTGGAAATAAAAAACTAAATGAAGATATTCATATTTATTTTATGATTTTTTTTCATCTACTTTAAGATTGACTTTAAAAGCAGTAATGTTTTTTCTCTACAAATCATTTAATAGGACTAGAGAGATGGCTCAGTGGTTAAAAATGCTTGCTGCTCTCCCAGAGGACCTGTAATCAGATGCAGATACCCAAACACAGACCCTTACATACATCGTACATACATACACACTACATACATACACAATACATACTACATACATACACACACCGTTTTAAAAATAAATTTTAAAATATATTTTAAATTTTAAAATATATTCAATGAATGAAACTTGATGCTTATTACAAAAATATTCCTTCATACTTTCACACAATTCTTCCCTTTCATACAGACTTGCTAACCTACCTTACACTTAATAGTGATTACTGATCTGTTTTATTATTGCTAATCCCAAACATGCAAGGAGAAAGACCAGCAACTCAAATCATATTGGCCAAATTAATTAAAACAAGCTTTTTGTTTGTTTGGCTCTTGTTTTGTTGGTTTTTTTTTTTTCTAGATGGGGATTCTCTGTAGCCCTGGCTGTCCTGGAACTCTCTCTATAGACCAGGCTGGCCTCAAACTCACAGAGATCTGCCTACCTCTGCCTCCTGAGTGCTGGGATTAAAGGTGTGCACCACCACCATCCAGCTGGTTTGGATTTTTGCTCTTACATTTTTTTAAATGTAAATATCGCTGGCTTATTATTGTGTTTTCTACAGTGATCAGCAGAAAATTTTGGCTTAAATACATCTATTTTCAAGATTTATTAACCTAGAATAACATGAAAATTAAGAGCTTTTGGAAAATTGAGTTCATGTACAGACTGGAAAATACAGAGTAGTTGAAATGGATTTTTAAATTTTCTGTGTTTATTAATTACCCTGCTGGGGCGGAGGGAGTAGCTCAGTAAATAAATACTTCCTGTGCAAATGAGAACATGATTTCAATTCTCAGAACCCATGGGAGAAAAAGCCAGCAAGGATGGCAGGCACATGGATGTGTTGCCAGTGCTGGGAGGTAGCAGACGATCCTTGGGACTAGCCTAGCCTACTTAGAGAAAAGGCCAGCAGCATTTTTTGTCTCAAAAAAATAAGGTGCATATAGCTAGGCAGTGGTGGAGCATGCCTTTAATCCCAGCACTGAGGAGACAGAGGCAGGTAGATCTCTGAATTTGAGCCTGGTCTACAGAGTGAGTTCCAGGACACCCAGGGCTACATAGAGAAACCCTGCCTCAGAAAAACAAAACATAAAGTAAAATTTTTAAAAAGTGCATTGTTCCTAAGGATTGACACCCAAGGTTGACCTATGGCCTCTACATGCACACTCACACACATGCATGTGCACCACACACACACACACACACACACACACACACACACACACACACACACAAATAGACAGATACACCGTACACAGAACCATGCACTTTCAATTTACATTAGTATAATTTTTTTTCTTTTCCTGTCCTTTTCTTCCCTCCCAATTCCCTTCCTTCCTTTCTCTCTTCTCACCTGTGCTGTGGGATGATCCTTTTGTACATTGTGAATATGTATTACTCTCATTGGTTAAAAATAAAGCTGTTTGGCCCATGTCAAGGCAGCATAAGTTTAGGCAGAACAATCAAACTGAGGACTCTGATGAGCCAGCTGCCCAAGATGCAAGATGCCGGAGGACCAGTAAAGCCATGGCCACGTGGCAATACATAGACTAATAGAAATGGGTTAATTTAAATGTAAGAGCTAGTTAGCAATAAGCCTGAGCAATCAGCCAAGCATTTATAGTTAATATAAGCCTCTGTGTGGTAATTTGGGAAGCAGCTGCTGGGTATTTGGAAACAGATAGTCGGAACAAAACTCTGCCTCTGTTTACATTCCTGTCTTTCCTTTTTTCCTTCAACCTTTTTTGCTTGTTTTTTGAGACAAGGTCTCATGTAGTCAAGGCTGACCTTGAACTGCTGCTCCTCTTGCCTCAACATCCAGGATTATAGGTGAATACCACCACATGCAACTTCATTTGTGTAGTTTTTTAAAATACTTCGTAAATATTTGTTTTGCGGGGTTTTGTTTTATTTTGTTTTAAATTGGCCTGAAGTGGTGGCATACACCTTTACTCCCAGCACTCTGGGAAGCAGAGGTGGGTGGAACTGTTTCTGTCCCACCAGCAACTCCCAAATACCCAGAAACCACTTCCCAAATAATTGACTCAGAGGCTTAATATTACTTATAAATGCTCAGCTGGTAGCTTAGGCTTATTACTAACTAACTCTTACACTTAAATTAATCCATAATTCTTATCTAGTTTAGCAACATGGCTGGGCACCTTTTCTCAGTACGACATTCTCATCTTGCTTGCTCAGCATCTGGCTGGCGACTCCTGACTCCACCCTTCTCCTTCCCAGCATTCTCAGTTTGGCCTTCCCACCTAACTTTTTGCCCAGCTACTGGCCTGTCAGCTTTTTTTTTTTTTTTTTTTTTTGGTTTTTCGAGACAGGGTTTCTCTGTGTAGCTTTGCGCCTTTTCCTGGAACTCACTTGGTAGCCCAGGCTGGCCTTGAACTCACAGAGATCCACCTGGCTCTGCCTCCCGAGTGCTGGGATTAAAGGCGTGCGCCACCACCGCCCGGCCCGCCTGTCAGCTTTTTATTAACCAATGAAAGCAACACATATTCCCAGCACACAGAAGGACCATCCCACTGCAGAGGATATCTGTAAGTTCATGGCCACACTGATTACACAGTAAGTTCGAGATCATCCAAAGCTACACAGTGAGATGCTGTCTCAATAATTTTTTATTATATTCTTAATTATTTATTAATATGTATGTGAGGTTAAAGGACAATTCCATCTACCATGTGGGTCCCAGGGATCAGTTGAGGTTGTAGTAATAGTTTAATTGCAGAAGGTATCATTAGCAGGTTTCAGCCAAGGGCGACCACAAAGGCATACCATGCAACAGAGCTCATGTAGGGTTTTTTTTTTTTTTGTGGCAGGGGAGAGTGCAGAGATGGCCTCTAGGTGAGAGCAGAAGGAAGAGAGAGTGGGGTGAGAAGGTCTTGCTTTTTAGAAGGGGATACAGCACATGTGAATAAGGAGCATGCAGTGTCACATCTTGGCTGCTGCTGCTGACATGTCCTGCTAGGTCCCCAAGGGCAGGCCTGTGTAAATGCCTGAATGCTAACAGTTGTCTCTGGTTATTAGGCTTCGTGGCAAGTGCTTTTACCCAGTGAGACATCTCACCAGCCCCATTAGATGGGTGTTTCAAAAGAGAGCAAATGGAGGTGCAAGGGAGGGTTTGAAGTGAGAAAAAGGGAGGGGGAAATTATGTAATTATATTAATTTCAAAAGATAAAAAAATTTAAAAAGAAAATTTTTAAATAAAAATATTAAATGGAGCCCATTTAGGTAGTCTATATTCTTTACCTAATTTAGGTGTTTGGCCATTTATAATCAGGTGGGTGGGGTTGTTTGTTTGTTTTATTTACTTATTTATTTGTTAATGTGTGTAAGTGTTTTGCCTGTGTTTATGTGTACTACATGTGTGCTTGGTGCTCATAGAGATCAGAAGAGGGTTTCAGGTCCCAGGCACTGGAGTTACAGATGGTTGTGAACTACCATGTGGATGCTAGGATCCAAACTTGGGTTTTTTGCAGGAGCAACAAGTGCTCTTAACCACTGAGCCATCTTTCCAGCCCCACTAGATGGGTTTTTAAATCTGTGTTTGTGTGTGCGCGATAATAAGTATAGACTTTTCCTCATGTTACTAGCATACTATTAATACAAAAAGTGAATTTTATTGCCATTTTCATATATGTAAACACACACTGATCCTGTTTACCCCAAACTTCTCTCTCATCCCTCTTCCATTTCCTTTACCTTCAGATGGGTTTTGTATATGAATGTGAGGGTGGTATATGTACATGTTCATGAGGAGGGTGCATGTGCATGTATGTATGCTTGTGAAGGCCAGAGGTCAACTTCAGGTGTCTTTCTCTATTGTTCTCCGAGTGTGTGTGTGTGTGTGTGTGTGTGTGTGTGTGTGTGTGTGTGTGTGTGTGCATACATGCCATGGCATGTTGAAGTTATAAGACAACTTGTGAAAGTCAGTTCTTTCCTTCCACACTATGTGGGTGTTGTGAATATTCCTTTACACTGTGTGAAGACGTGTCAATGTGATTGGTTTAATAAAAAGCGAAACGGCCAATAGCTAGGGATGATTTTTCGGGCAGAGAGAATGCTGGTGTAGCTGAAGTTTTCCTGGTCCTGCCTGACCCACGGTCAGGGCAAATCTCTCCCACTCACATCCCCCAAGTAAACACACAGACATGCTTCTATTATTTATAAAGTGTATGGCTGCAGCAGGCTTCTTGTTATCTGTTCTTACATCTTAAATTAACCCACTTCTATAAATCTAGACCTTGCCACATGGCTCATGGCTTACCGGTATCTTACATCATGTTTCTCCTCGTGGCTCGCAGCGTCTCCCTGCCTCAGCCTTCCACCTCCCAGAATTCTCCTCCTCCTTGTCCTGCCTACACTATCCTTCCTACCTGGCTACTGGCCAATCAGCATGTTATTTATCAATCAATCATAGTAACATATATTTACAGCATACAGGACATCCCACAGATGGGAAGAAAACAGGACATACAGGAGGAGAGGTAAATGTCATGAGTCATGTGGTAACACATAGATGAATAGAAATGGGTTAATTTCAGTTATAAGAGCTAGTGAGACAGGCCTAAGCTATCGGCCAAGCTTTCATAATTAATAATAAGTCTCTGTGTCATTACTGGGGAGCCAACAGTCCTAATGAAAATGTCCCACTACATGTGGGTCCCAGGAATCAAACTCAGGTTATCAAGGGGCTTGGCAGCAAGTGCCTTTCACACTGAGACATCTCACTGCCCTCTGCCTTGTTTTTTGAGAAAGGGTTTCTCAGTGAACGTGGAGCTCACCAATTAGGCTGGCTAGCCAGTGAACTCCAGGGATCTTCTGGTCTTGTCTCCCCGCACTGGGGTTCCAGATGCATTGTGCCCACCGTTGTTCTGTTTTGTTTCACATGTGTGCTAGGGGGTCTGAATTCAGATTCTGGTGTTTGTGTGGCAAGTACTTTACCAACTGAGCCATTTCCCCAGTTCTTCAGAGAAGTTTTGTTGTTGTTGTTGTTGTTGTTTGAGACAGGGTTTCTCTGTGTAGTTTTGGAGCCTCTCCTGGATCTCGCCCTGTAGACCAGGCTGGCCTTGAACTCACTAAGATCTGCCTTGCTCTGCCTCCCAAGTGCTGGGATTAAAGGTGTGTGCCACCACCACCTGGCCAGATAAGTTTTTTATAATACTTAATCATGCATAACTAATCAAATAATGTGGTAGTTTGAATGTGAGTAGCCTCCATAGGCTCATGTATTTGAATGCTTAGTCACTAAGGAATGGAACTCTCTGGAAGGATTACAAGGATTAGGAGGTGTGGCCTTGATGGAGGAAGTGTGTCACTGTGGGTAGGCTTTGAAGTTTCAAATGCCCAGGCCAGACTCAGTCTCTCTCTGTCTCTGTCTCTCTGTCTCTCTCTGTTCTCTGGATCAGGATGTAGCCTCTCAGCTGCTGCTTCAGAACTTTGTGGGCTGCTGTGTTCCCTGCCATGATGATAACAGACTAAACCTCGGAAAATGTAAGCAAGCCTGAGATAAATGCTTGCTTTCATAAGAATTACCATTGTCACGGTGTCTCTTCACAGCAATAGAAGGGTGACTAAGCCATATAACAAATATAATAGATTTTGATAAAGTATTTGTTCATCATGAGAGTTCTTTTGAAACTACTTCTGTAAAGCAGAGGCATCATAATCAAGGAATAATATTTAATGACTGTATTGAAATATTCAATTACAGTCTTTCATTTGTACCAGTCATTAGATGAGGACAATGGGAAGCTGGCGAGATGACTAAGCAGTAAAGAGCATTTACGGTTTTCCAGAGGACCCAAATTTAATTCCAGAATCCAACTTGGGCAGCTCATAAGTGTCTATAACCCCAGCTCCAGGAACCTAATGTCTTCTGGCCTCTGCAGGCACCTGTACACTTGGTTGGTAGAGTTCCTGCATAGAAGGCAGATAAGGCCCTGAGTTTGATTTCCTGTTCTAATACAACATAAAAACTCCTGTCCCATTTTATGCCTGTAAATCCAGCACTTAGGAAGTAGAGGCAGGAGAATCAGAAGTTCAAGGATGTCCTTGACTACATAGCAAGTTTGAACAAGCCAATCTGGGTTACATGAGACCCTGTTTCAAAAAATAAAAAGTTTGTTTTTATGGCAGACACACAGACACATACATAAACTTTAAAACAAAAATCACAAAAAAGAAATTTCATATGTCTCTGTATATTTAATTAAAGGGATATATCTATATATATATATATATATGTTTCAGTCTTACAGTTAGCATATATTTACATTTTTTACAACACGTTAGGAATGTTTTAATATGTTACAGGATAAAAGCATTCTAAAGGTTAGCTAGAAAATGTTATAATACATTTGAAATATATTATTATTTCAGAATACATTCCATTTGACAGAATCACATTTCTATCGTGGATTTGAACTGACATATTTGGAAATAGTAATTTTGGAAACTTCCCCAATATGTGTTAAAATCATGGTTTGCTAAGTGAGTGAGAAATCAAAGGGATGTGGAAAGAGAACACTGAGGGGCTGGAGATGGCCCTGGGTTCAATTCCCAGCACCCACGTGGCAGCCCACAACTCTCTGTGGCTCCAGTTCCAGAGGATCCAGTGCCCTCTTCTGAGCTCCGCAGGCACCAGGCATGCCTGTGCAAAACACTCATTACACGTAAAATAAAACCACTGGGAAGAATTATTTCTTTGAAGGAACGAGGAGACACTGGAATAGTCTGTATTTCTTGTCAGTGCTATGCCTGCTTTGCTCAGGTGAGATCCTTTCATGCTCTTTTTCTATAATTTGAGAGGTAGAAGAGACAGAACTGGGCCATTGTCTGCTGTTGTTAGGAAATAAATGCTTATAAGAAAAATAGAAAAGCCACAAGTAAAGATCCAATTAATGCCATAAGCTTGAATTTCACAAACTTTTTATTTTTTGAGACAAGGTCTCATGTAACCCAGATTGGCTTGTTCAAACTTGCTATGTAGTCAAGGACATCCTTGAACTTCTGATTCTCCTGCCTCTACTTCCTAAGTGCTGCGTTTACAGGCATCAAATGGGGCAGGAGTTTTTATGTTGTATTAGAACAGGAAATCAAACTCAGGGCCTTATCTGCCTTCTATGCAGGAACTCTACCAACCAAGCAACATTCCCAGTTCTCCAAACTTTAATAACAAATATCTGGAGTCAGGTTTGATGGTCTCTTTCCACAATCCCAGCACCAGAGAGACTGAGGCAGAAGGGTCAGGAACTATAGGCTGGCCTAGGAATAAGGGAGAGACCATATTTTAAAACAAACAGAATACAAAACCACAACAAAAAGGTTACTCTGACTCCAGAAATACTGACTCTAGGAAATTCAGTCACACGGTGAGATTTGCTTCTTCCTTCTAGAAGTTCACAAGAAACCAGTAGACTATGTGTGCACAAATACATGCAGAAGCCTTCGCATCTTCAGGTCAAAAGTATAGACCATCCAAATTCAATGAATTATCCTGACAGACAGTGGTAGCACACGCCTTTACTCTCAGCACTCTGGGAGGCAGAGGCAGGTGGATCTATGTAAAGAGAAGTTACTGTCCCACCAGCAACTCCCAAATACTGTGGTGATATTTTATTTGTGCTGAAATGTGATATTTTATTTGTATGTTAATAAAGTTTGCCTGAAGATCAGAGGTCATAGGAGCCATAAACAGAAGTCAGGTGGTGGTAGCCCACACCCTTAATTCAATCACATGGCAGGCAGAGTTTCTGTGTGGTCAAGGACACAGCCAAGCATGGTGACACATGCCTTGAATCCCATAGAGGCCTGGAAGTCTGTATAGACAAGCAGTGATGAGGAAGTCATGTGGCTGGGCTTAGAACCAATGAGAAGGCAGAACAGAAAGGCAATAAAAGCACAGGTTAGACAGGAAGAAGCTTTCTCTGGGGAAGCTACGGTGTGGTGGTAAGCTAAGGCTAGTTATGGCTATTTGCTATTTCTCTGATCTCTTCATCTATTACCCCTTTATTTGGCTCCGTGTTTCTTATTTAATAAGACTGTTTAGAAATTCATCTACCTGGCAGCCACTTCCCAAATAATTGACTTGGAGGCTTAATATTACTTATAAATGCTCAGCTGGTACTCAGGCTTATTACTAACTAGCTCTTACACTTAAATTAACCCATAATTCTTACCTATATTTAGCCACATGGCTTGGCACCTTTTCTTAGTACAACATTCTCATTTTGCTTGCTCTGTGTCTGGCTGGCGACTCCTGACTCCACCCTTCTCCTTCCCAGGAGTTCTCAGTTTGGCTTTCTGGCCTAACTTCTTGCCCAACTACCAGCCTGTCAGCTTTTTATTGACCAGTGAGAGTAATACATATTCATAGTGTAGAAAAGGGTTATTTCACAGCAGATCTCTGTGAGTTCGAGGTCAGCCAGGTCTACAAAGCGAGTTCCAGGACAGCCAGAGCTGTTACACAGAAAAAACCTGTCTCCAAAAGCCAATAAATAAACAAATAAATAAAGTATCCTATTGCTTTCTCATTGAGCTTTATTTATACTCAATTGACCATTATTTAAGTATTTGTGCATGTGTGTCTATGTGCACATGAATATGTCTATCAAGGCCAAAGCCTGGAGGTGGAGTTATAGGTCATTGTGAGCAGCCTGACATGGGTGCTTGGAAACTGAACTCGGTTCCTCTACAAGAGCAGTACTCGTTCCTAACTCCTAACATCCCCTCCAGGTATCTATTTGATCTTAGTTTGTGACAAAGGAGCAGAACCAAGACTTTCCCTCATATTAGCTCCATCTGATCTCAGCTAAAACAGAACATTGGCAATTTTTTCCCCTTATGGCTCAATATGCACTTTGTGCACAAAAAAAGGAATGGGGAAAGGGAAAATGAAAGAATAAAGAACACTATACTCCAGCTTGTGGGGAATCAAGTTGCTTCTTTCAAGCTGAGAACGTATTCTTAGTCAGCAACAAAATTCTAGAATAAAGTAATACTCTCCACTTTCAGGGGAAGCTTCCTGCCCGCTGCAGTAACATTTTGGTTGTGTCTTCATCCTCTGCTTCAACTGAGTGGGCGTGTCTGTTTCATTGATTGGCTGTCCATCAGACAGGAATCTGAGCTGCCTGGTTCACTAACCCTGTCGTTCACAATAAGCTCTCATTGCTTTACTAAGCGGTTCAAGCTTCTTGGATCTTAAATTGTACCACAGAAGCATCCTGCCCCACTCCCTTCAAAATAATATGATCGCTGTTCTCAGTCTCCACGCCTCCCTTGGGCTTCTTGTGGAGCTCAGAGACTCTCTCCTCAGCTGCGTCTTCACAAAAGAGGTTGGAGGTCCTTACCGATGGAGTACAGCAGCACCAGGAGGTGAAGGGAGGCGGCCGCGGCAGCAGCTAGCAGCAGCCGAGCATCAGGCAGAGGCCACTGCCGTTTCCCACCCCCACCCCCTACGCTGTGCGCGAGCATCTTTAACATTTTTAATTTCTTACGTATTTTAAATTTGTATTATGAAAAACGTTGCATGTAAAGAAACACCACACGCAGACATTTAGAAATCTTTAAAGGAATGGCTTAATTAAGTGAAACATTCAACAATTATGATTTCTGGTTGATAGTATCGGATTCCGGTGGTGGTGGGGGAAGGGGGTTTTGTTTTGGTTTTGAGACAGTCTCACTCGGCAGCCTTGGCTGGCCTGGAACTGGCTGTGTAGATAACATTGGCCTGGAAACTGCTGCTGTCCTCCAGACTTGGGTCTGGTTTGCTGGGATTGCAGTGTGCTATCATACCCCACAACCCTCCCCCCACCTGGTGTGTGTGTGTGTGTGTGTGTGTGTGTGTGTGTGTGTGTGTGTAATGAACCTAAGGCTTCGTACACGCTAAGTAAGCACTCTACCACTAAGATGTCTCCCCAGCACCCCCTTCTTACAGCTTTCTGATTCTGTTAATAGTTGAGAGAGGTGTTTCAGTCTCTAACTACAATCATGGGTTTAATCTTTATTCCATTTCAATTACATAGGTTTTGCTTTGTGTCTTTGTAGCTTTGTGTGTGTGTGTGTGTGTGTGTGTGTGTGTGTGAATGCTTTTTTTTTTTTTTTTTTTTTGAATGGCTGTCGTCTTTGCCCTGGAGACCTGCTTTATCTATAGTATAGCCACTCCTGCTTACTGTAGTACTTGTGCTTGTCTGTATGTGGTACTTGAACTGAACCTAGTCCCTTGCCCATGCTCCTTTGGAGGCATTCTACCACTGAGCTACATTCTCAGCCCTTTCTTCTGTGGTTTGTAGTTTGAGACAGTCTCACTAAATCACTCAGGCTGGTCATGAACCCTCTCTTATATCCCAGACAGGCCTTGAATTTGTGATCTTCCTGCCTCAATCTCCTGGGGTTGGGTATATGCCTGGGCCACTTGGCCGCTGGGCCCAGCTTCCTGCTTACTTTTTTGTTTTTGAGAGGCAGGGTATCTCTGTGTAGCCCTGGCTGTTCTAGAACTTGTTCTGTAGACCAGGCTGGCTTCAAACTCAGAGATCTGCCTGCCTCTGCCTGCTGAGTGCTAAGATTAAAGACATATCACCATGCCCGGCCTTCCTGCTTACTTTTGATAAACATTTGCATGATATGACTTTTCCAGTCATTTACTTTTTAATTTTAATACATATATGGCTTGACCATATTCCTCACCCCCATTATCCCTTATCCCTCTTATTTTAAACTAGCCTGTCTATATGTTTGAGGTGTTTTTTAGAGACACACTGTAATTGGGTCATGTTTTGTACCCATGATGCTCCTCTCTGTCCTTTAGTCAGTGGATCTAAATGGATTGTATCTAATGTCATCATTGCTATGTTAGGACTTTATTCTGGAGTTCTGCTTTTTCTTCTCTGCCCTTTTCCTTTGTTTCCATTATTTGCTTTGTCCTACCTTCCTGCAGGATATTTCTCTATTAGAATTCCATTTTAGTTTGTCCTTGTGCCGTTGAGACTCTGTTTAGACTGCGAGACTGAAGCTGCTACTGCTGCAGTTAGAAGGCAGGTGGAATGTGTGTCTTTCCACAGGCACTTGCTCCAAACGCTCTGCTGCATACACATAATTGATGTGGGACAGAGAAAAACCTACCCTTTTGAAAAAAAGAAAAGGGGAAGAGCTGGGGATGCTGCGAATGTGTTGCTCTGATTGACTGATAAATAAAACACTGATTGGCCAGTAGCCAGGCAGGAAGTATAGTGTAGGCGGGATAAGGAGAGAGGAGAATTCTGGGAGATGGAAGGCTGAGTCAGGGGATGCTGCCAGCTGCTGCCGCTGCCCTGAGAAGCAAGCTGTAAGGTACCAGTAAGCCACAAGCCACGTGGCAACTTACAGATTAATAGAAATGGGTTAATTAAAGATATAAGAACTAGATAGCAAGAAGCCTGCTGTGGCCATACAGTTTATAAGTAATATAAGTCTCTGTGTGTTTCTTTTATAAGCGGTTGTGGGGTCCATGGGGCTGGGCAGGACTGGAGAAAACTTCAACTACAGATAGCCTGCTTGGTTGACATTCAGCAGTTCAAAGGAAGCACAGAATCCTTCCTTATTTTAAGTCTCCTTGGCATCCCCATTGTGTCCATCACTCTGACAAAATGACCAGGCGATCACCTTAGAGGGAGAAAAGGAGTTTTTTGGCTCATGACTTCAGAGATTGTAGTCCACGGTCACATGGGCGCCTTGATTTGGACCTGTGGAAACACAGCACAGCATGACAGGAGTGCATGGCATAGGAGGACTGATGACGTCATAGTTGTCATGAAGTAAAAACAAAGAAGGAGGAAAAACAAACCAACAAAACCAGAGACAGCGAGACAAGCACGGTAATGTCATCCCAGTACTAGGGATTACTAGGGATGCTAAAGCAGAATTTCCACGAGTTTGAGGCCAGATAAAGGGCTGTACAGCAAGACCGAATTTCAAAATAAATAGAGAGCAGAGAGAGAAAGAGAGTAAGCACATGCACCATGACCCTTTTCTGCCCTTCGCCCTTGCCTCTTAAAAGTACTACTGTCTCCCAATATTGCCATGGGCCTTTGAAGAACATTTTAGATCTAAACTGTAGTACCTATTTATATTTTCTAAAACACATGTACTATCCATCTGATTGGCAAATTGGTATGTGCTATTTGTAACTGTTGAAAGCAGACTCTGAGGCCAAGGAAGCTTCCTGCTCCTTCAGATTTTGCATATTTATTTCAAGTGTCCTCTGAGACTCTTTGTGCCATGTAAACACTTTTATTAAGAAAAAGAGGCCCAGCGGTAGTGGCGCATGCCTTTAATCCCAGCACTCAGAAGGCAGAGGCAGGCAGATCTCTGTGAGTTCAAGGCCAGCCTGGTCTACAAAGTGAGTTCCAGGACAGTCTCCAAAGCTACACAGAGAAACCCTGTCTCAAAAAAACAAAAACAAAAAAAAAAAAGAAAAAAGAAAAAGAAAGCTTGGGGCTGGAGGGCTGGAGAGATGGCTGAGCAGTTAAGAGCATTGGCTGCTCTTCCGAAGGACTCGGGTTCAATCCCCAACACTCACATGGCAGCTCACAACTGTCAGTAACTCCAGTTCCATGAGATCCGACACTCTTACACAGACGTACATGCAGACAAAACACCAATGCACATAAAATAAAAATAAATAAATTACTTTTAAAAAAAAGAAAAAGGAAGCTCAGGGTTGAGACATGGTTCAGTGGTTAAGAGCACTGGCTGTCTTCAGAGGACCTGGGTTCAATTCCCAGCACCCACATGGGTGATCACAACCATCTGTAACTCCAGTTCCAGGGGATCTGATGTCCTCTTCTGACCTCCAGGGGGATCGGGCATACACAGGCTCACTGCATAGACGTATGTGGAGACAAATAGCTACACTGGTAAAATAAAATAAAAATAATTTTAAAAAAAAGGCTGGGCATGGTGGTGCCCGCCTTTAGTCCCAGCAGAGGTAGATCTCTGTGAGTTCGAGGCCAGCCTGGTCTACAAAGTGAGTTCCAGGACAGCCAGAGCTACACAGAGAAACCTGTCTTGAAAAAACCAAAAGAAGAAGAAAAGGAAGAGGAAAAAGAAAAGAATGAAAGAAAAAGAAAGCTCATGGGGAGAAAGTAAAGGATACTACATTTTTAAAAAATGGTTTTTACTTTGTTATGTTTGTGATTGTTTGGCTTCCATATGTGTCTGTGCACTGTATGCATGCCTGGTACCCCGAGAAGCCAGAAGAGGGTACCAGACCCCCTAGGGCTGGAGTCATAGACGACGATTATAGTTATCAAGTAGGTGGCAGGACTCAAACCTAGGTCCTCTGGAAGAGCAGCCAGTGCTCTTAACTGTAGCTTGAGTTTTCCTGCCTGGCCCACAGTCAGGGCAAATCTCTCTCACCTGCCAGTCCCACAGCCGCTCAGACCCGACCAAGTAAACACAGAGACTTATATTGCTTACAAACTGTATGGCCATGGCAGGCTTCTTGCTAACTGTTCTTACAGCTTAAATTAATCCATTTCCATTAATCTATACCTTGCCACATGGCTCGTGGCTTACCGGCATCTTCACATGCTGTTTGTCATCATGGCGGCTGGCAGTGTCTCTCTGACTCAGCCTTCTACTTCCCAGCTTTATTCTCCTCCTTATCCCGCCCATACTTCCTGCCTAGCCAATGGCCAATCAGTGTTTTATTTATTGACTAATCAGCAACACCTTTGCCATACAGAACATCCCACAGCACTTAACCGTCTCTGCAGCCCGGGATATTGATTTCTTTTTTGTTTGTTAAATTGGGTTTGGCAAATGGGTCAGCAGGTAAAGGCCCTTGCTATCAAACCTGATGGCCTGAGTTTGACCCTGGAACCCATGTAGTTGAAGGAAAGAATCACCTCTCACAAGCTGTCCTTTGAGTTCCACATACACACACACAAATAAATAAATAAACGCAAGGAAAGAAAAGGAGCTACTTCTGAAATTTTAATTTACTATTATTTCATGCATGCTACGGTGTGTATTTGAAGGCCAGAGGACAATTTTATGGGGTAAGTTCTCTCCTTCTACTTTTTTGTGTTGTTTTGTTTTGGTTTTTTGAGACAGGGTTTCTCTGTCTAGTTGTCCTGGAACTTACTCTGTAGACCAGGTTGGCCTTGAACTCAGAGATCCACCTGCCTCTGCCTCCCAGGTGCCTCGGATTAAAGACATGCACCACGGTGTCCAGCACCATTCTGCACATATTAAACATTACGTTCAATGACATTTGACTCCATGAGGGTAGGAACTCAGTTTTCTTTTAATTTAAATTTTAATTTAAAAGTGTACACAGTATTCTGCCTACATGTATGTCTGCACACCAGAAGCAGGCACAAGATGGTTGTGAGCCACCATGTGGTTGCTGGGAATTGAACTCAGGACTTCTGGAAGAGCTGGTGGTCCTCTTAACCTCTGAGCCATCTCTTCAGCCCAAACTCAGTTTTCTTTATAACTATCTTCCAAGGATAAAATATCTAACACATAGAAGACCTTGGAAGCTAAGGTCCATAATCTCCATGTATTAGTGATTTTTGTTTTTCTTTCTTTTTTTCTTTTTTTCTTTTTTCTTTTCTTTTTTTTTTTTTTTGAGACAGAGTTTCTCTGTGTATTCCTAGCTGTTCTGGAACTCACTCTGTAGACCAGGCTGGCCTCGAACTCAGAGATCTGCCCGCCTCTGCATCTGCCTCCTGACTAAAGGCATGCGCCACCACACCCAGTTTAGTTTTGTTATTACCGTGACAAGTGTGCTAGGGACATGGCTCAGTGGGTAAGATGTTTACTGAGCAAACATAAAGACTTGAGTTCCAGTCCCCATCACCAACATCAAAAATACAGGCATGGCTGTGTGTACTGTAACCTCAGTGTGGGGTAGCAGAGACAGATCCCAGGAGCTTGAGAGCTGGCCAGGCAGCCTAGCAAAATGGCCGAGTATGGTTGTGTAGGATACTTGATATCCCTCTCTGGCCTCTGTATGCATACAGCCCCCATGTGTACACACACACATACACACACACACACACACACACACACACACACACACACTTGTGCTTGGGGAAAAATGTAAACAAACAAATGAACAAAAAACCCAGAACAAGCCGGTAGTGGTGGCACATGCCTTTAATCCCAGCACTTGGGAGGCAGAGGCAGGCAGATCTCTGTGAGTTTGAGGCCAGCCTGGTCAACAGAGTGAGTTCCAAGATAGACAGCCAGGGCTATTACACAGAGAAACCCTGTCTCAGAAAAAAAAAAAAAAAAAAAAAAAAAGAGTTGCCATGGTCATGGTGTTTCTTCACAGCAATAGAAACTCTTACTAAGACAACTGATATTTAGTTATAACTGTCAACTTGATACAACCTACCACCTCCTAGTAAGGGTGTACTGGTGAGAAATTATCTAGATCTTGTAGCCCGTGGCATATGAGGGAAATTGTCCTAATTGTTAGTTGACACAGGAAGACTAGTCTGTTGTGCGTGGCACCATTCCTTAGGCATGGGGTTCTGAACAGTCTAAGAGAAGAAAGATAGCTGAGAGAAGCCAGCAAGGATCCGAGCATCTGTTCTCTCTCTGCTCTCGCCTGTGGATGAGATGCTTTAAGCCACTGCCTTGACAAACCTGAAATCATGGACCATACCCTGGAATTGTAAGTCAAGCAAATCCTTTCTTTCCTAAGATGCTTTGTGTTAGTGTGTTTGTCACGGCAACATAAGCGAGACCAGGACACTGTCTCAGTCACTGTTCTGTTGTTTGGTCAAGAGACACCATGGTCAAGAGACACCATGGTCCAGCATTTTGTTGTTGTTGTTGTTGTTTTTGTTTTTTAATTGAGGGCTTACCAACAGTTTCAGAGGGTTAGTCTGTTATCATCATGGTGGAGAACACGGCGGTGAGTAGGCACAGTGCTGTGGAAATAGTTGAGCGCTACATCCTAAACTACAGGCAGAGAGAGACAGCCTGGGCTTGGCATGGGCTTTTGAAACCTCAAAGCCCACCCCCAGTGACACACTGAACACACTTCCCCCAACAAGGCCACACCTCCTAATCCTTCTAATCCTATCAAAGAGTTCCACTCCCTGGTGACTAAGCATTCAAATACATGAGCCTATGGGGGCCAATCTTATTCAAACCACCACATTCCACTTCCTGGCCCCCATAGACTTGTAGCCTTATCATAATGCAAAAGTGCATTCAGTCCAACTTCAAAAGTCCCCATAGTCCGGGGCTGGGGAGATAGCTCAGTGGTTAAGAACACTGACTACTCGTCCAGGTGGACCTGAGTTCAATTCCCAGCACCTACATGGCAGCTCACAACTGTCTGTAACTCCCATTCCAGGTGATCTGGCACCCTCACACAGACACATATGCACATAAAATAAAATAAAGAAATCTAAAAAAGAAAAAAGTCCCCATAATTTAACAGAGTTTCAACACTGTTTAAAAATCTGAAGTATCTTCTGAGACTCATGGAAATCTCTTAACTGTAACAACCTGTAAAATCAAAATAAAAAATCAGATCACATACTTCTAACATACAATGGCACAGGATGTACATTACCGTTCCAAAAGGGAGGAAAGGCAACATAGTGAGGAAATACTGGACCAAAGCAAGACTCAAAACCAACTGGGCCAACTCCAGACTCTGCATCTCCAGCCTGATGTCAAAGTACTCTTCAGATCTCCACTCCTTTTAGCTTTGTTGACTACAACACACTTCTCTCTTTTGGGCTAGTTCCATACCCAGTCTGTAGCTTTTCTCAGCAGATATCCCATGGCTCTGGCATCTTCAATATCTTGGGGTCCCCAAAGCAATCCAGCCTTTACCTTCACAGCTTAATAAAAGGACATCCCTGACATATACCTTTCCCCAACAGCTCTCCTTAGCCATAGAAGGAGACTCTACAACCCCTTTCTTGTATCCTTGACTCTAAAATCAGAACCATGTGGCTGAAGCTGCCAAGCTCTGCTGCTTGCTGGGCCTGGAACTTGGTCCCCTCATTCAATTACATGTGCATCAGCTTTCTGTCGTTTCCTTCACCACTTAAGGTTTCTTTTAATTCCTTTTCACAAGTTGGAAGCTTAGCTGGGTGGGGTGTTTTGCTGACATCACCACTCCCTTTATTCCATTTAGCATCAAGCCTTTCTTTAAACTTTTTATCTCCTTGAGCACTGGACTTGGCTCTAACACTACATTTCCTGGTGTTCCTTTTCTCCTCAACCTGGACATTTTTTATTTCTCCTTGCCTCATTTGCTCTTTTTCACTGTTGGTCTGCATAAGAGTGACTACTAATAACCACACAACATGGTCAGTACCACGCAATCTTGAAATCTCTCTGCCAATGCTATTAATTCAAAACTCTTCCATTTAGCCTTAGGCAGGATTTTAGGACAAGGACAAAAAGCAGGCATAGTTTTTGTCAAAATATCACCAAGAATGGTCTCTAGGTTACATAGTAATAGTCTTCTCTTCTGAAACCTCTTGAGCTGGGCCACATCAGTCTCAGCATCACTGTCCTTCATGTTCCTACTAGGAAGGCCCAGTAAACTCCATTTAAAGTGTTCAACTGCTTTTCTAATCCAAAGTCTCAAAGTCTTTCATATTCTTCCAAACAACAGCATGCCCAGGCCTATCAAAGCAGACATCTAGTGTCTTAGTTAGGTTTTCTATTGTTGTGAAAAGACATCACGACCACAGCAGCTCTTATAGAGTAAAACATTTAATTGGGGTGGCTCACTTGCAGTTTCAGAGGTTCAGTTCATTATCGTCATGATGGGGAGCATGGCAGCTTGCAGGCAGATGTGGTGCTGGAGTAGTTGATGGTCCTACATTTTGCAGGCAACAGGAAGTCGACAGTCACACTGGGTGGTATCCTGAGCATAGGAAACCTCAATGCCCACCCCTACAGTGACACACTTCCTCCAACAAGGCCATATTCACTCCAACAAAGCCATACCTCTTAACAGTGCCACTCCCTATGAGATTATGGGGGCCAATTACATTCAAACTATCATACCCAGTGAAGTTGAACATTTTCCTATATTTATTGGTCATGTATATTTTGTCTTTTTTTTTTAAAGATTTATTTATTATATATACAATGTTCTGCCAGCATGTATGCCTGCATGACAGAAGAGGGTGCCAGATCTCATTACAGATGGTTGTGAATCACCTTGTGGTTGCTGGGAATTGTACTCAGGACCTCTGGAAGAGCCCCCAGTGCTCTTAACCCTGAGCCATTTTTCCAGCCCCCTGCATTTCATCTTTTGAGGACTCTATTAATTTCATTAGCCCATTTATTGATTTGGCTGTTTGGTTTTTGCTTGTTTGTTTGTTTTTGTTTTTTGAGACAGGGTTTCTCTGTGTATCCCTGGATGTCTTGGCACTTGCTCTGTAGACCAGTCTGGCCTTGAACTCAGAGATGCACCTGCTTCTGCCACCCAAGTGCTGGGATTAAAGGAGTGTGCCACCACCTCAGTGGCAGCTGTTTGATTCTTGTTTTGTTTTAATTTCAAAAGTACATTTAGTCAGGCAGTGGTGGCATAGGCCTTTAATCCCAGCACACTGGAGGCAGAGGCAGGCAGATCTCTGAGTTAGAGGCCAGCCTGGTCTACAGGGTGAGTTCCAGGACAGCTTCAACTACATGGAAAAACTCTGTCTCAAAAAACCAAACGAAGAAAAATAAAAGCTGTCTTTTCTCCAATACGTATTTTTGGCATCTTTTTTTTTTTTTTTTTTTTTTTTTTTTTTTTTTTTTACTCCAGCAATAAATACTACTTAAATTTACTCTCAGACAAGACAAGCTGCAAAAAAGACTCAGAAAAGCCAACCTGCAAAGAAGGCTCTGAGAGCAGACCAGCTGCCTGGAAGAAGCAGACACCAGCCATGCTGCCTGGAAGAGATTTAACACCAGAGTTACTTGGAAAGGGCACGGTCTAACACACTGAGCTGCCTCGGGCCGTGCAGTGGACTCCCGGTTTCTCAGCTTCTGAGAGCTGCTGCCCATGTTGGGGTGGCCCTTGATGATGCGGCTACTTCTCAGTTATTTCTATCTGTAAGTTACCCCTCCCCCATGTTCCTGTAAGTAACCCCAATAAGACTCATTGGTTCACCAAGTTGGACTTTGCTGGTATCAGCACTTTGGTCTGTCATGGGTTCTCTGTTGGGGTGAGTGTTGTGTATGTGTAGCTTCTCCTCAGGAAAAGTTTTGTCACACAATGGTTTCCCCAGAACTGGAGTTACAGACAGTTATGAGCAGACATGTGGGTGTTAGGAAGTGAACTCAGGCCCTCTGCAAAAAAAAAAAAAAAAAAAAAAAAGGGCTCTTGATCTCGCCAGCCCCAAGTTATGGACTAGTGGCAAAAAATGCAAGAAACCTAATGATGAATAGGGACCTGTAGATGCCAGAGTTAATTCAAAGCCCTTTCAAAACAACCAATAAGAAACAAAATAACAAATAACAGTATGCAGACTGAATCATCAATCTCTGGGTCCAGGCACACAGATCTGGTCTCACCAGTCTTGGATGAGGTCTTCTAATTCATGCACACATCTTGATCTGACCAGTGTAGGTAGGGTCTGTTTACTCCTTAGTTTGTGGTTTCTGGTTAGTAGAATTTTCCAGTAAATTAAAGGATGACTAAGTCTCTTTAGTTGGAAAAAATAATTCTAAGCACCAACATTCTAGAATTTTCTAGAATATTAGTGTTTAAAGTAACTGGCATGGGTCTTTTCTATGAGAGTTACAGACCATTTATTTTGGAACTCTCTTCTTTGATATGAGAAACATCAGAACTTTATTAGAATAGAAGACAATATAATTTTCTTTTTTTTTAAATTTATTTTTAGATGTATTTACTTTACTTGCATGAGTGTTTTGTCTGCGTGCACCATGTGTGTGCATACATGCCCCATGTGTGTGCCTGGTGCCATCCCCTGAAACTAGAGTAACATTACAGATGGTTGTAAGCACCATGTGGATGTGGGAAACAAACTTGGGTTCTCTGCAAGAACAGCAAATGCTCTTAACCACTGAGCCATCTCTCTAGCCCTAGAATTTTCTTGAAGTTAAAAATAAATAGGTGTGAAGCCAGGTGGTGGTGGTGCACTCCTTTAATCCCAGCACTCCTGAATTAGAGGCAAGTGGATCTCTATGAGTTTGAGGCCAGCCTGGTCTACAGAGTGAGTTCCAAGACAGCCAGAGTTGTTACACGGAGAAATCTTGTCTCAAAAAACAAGCAAGCAAACAAACAAACAAAACAAAAAGCAAACACACAGAACAAACAAACAAACAAAAACCAAAACCAAAACAAAAAAAGCAAAAATAAATTGGTATGTAAGTTTATACTCAGTAATTATGTGGGAGTACATATGAACAGAGAGAAGCCTCTGAGACTTTAATGACTGTACTAGGTGTATTACAATGGTCCTTGATTGACAAAGACATGGCAACCTAACCTAGAAATAGAATCCTTTTAAAGAAAGCTTTGTACCCAGTTGTTTGTATATAAACAAAAGTATAGTTCTACACCATGTCACTGAGAGATCACTCAGGGGAAAAAAGAATATTTTAATTTATTCATTTCTCTAGGGTCAGGACGATACTTCCAAGGGAATTCGGGAAGAAGGAGCTACCACACCCCTATAACTGAGCCTGAGACTCCTGGAAAGGGAACATGTCTACTGCATACACAGCCATACGCCTGACAAGTGGTGAAGAAATGCGGTAGAGGTGACTGTAGAAGCCGGCCACCACTGCTGGAGAGAAAAAACAAGCGGCATTAATCTGTAGAAATGGCCATCCGATGTAGATGGACTGGATCTGGCAGAAAGTAGCCTCAAGGAGAGGGAGGTTAGCTGGAAGACACACTTGGGCTCCTGAGGCAGTCTCCTGCACTGAAGAATTAAAGTAGAGCCGGGAGTAGTGGTACAGGCCTTTAACCCCCGTACTTGAGAGCCACAGGAAGGCAGAACTTTGTGAGTTCAAGACCAGCATGGTCTACATGGTGAGTTCCAGGACAGCCAGAGCTACATAGTGAGACCCTGTTTTGGGAGAAAAAAAAATAGAGGAATGTGGCTGGAGAGATAGCTCAGGAGTTAAGAGCACACGTTACTCTTCCATAAGGTGCCTTACAACTGCCTATAACTCTAGCTTTAGGGATTCTTACTCCTTTGTTCTCCGTGGGTACCTGCACATACACCACACACACACACACACACACACACACACACACACACACACACACACACAAAATTAACAATAAAATAAATCCTTAAAAGAAAATAGAGGGCTGTCTCAAAAAGAAAAAGGTGGAGTGCAGTGGAGGAGACACTGATATCAGCCTCTGTTTTCGATGTGCACATGAACCTGCACACACATATGCGCGCGCGCACACACACACCCACCCACCCACACACACACACACACATCTACACTACACACACACTAAAGAAAGCAAAGGCTGGAGCCCACACTGTCCTCCTGCTGTTTGTTTATCAGGAAGTGTCACTCCAGTGCCCTCTGCTGATGAGCACGAACATTCATGGGGGTGGGGGTGGGGTGTCCTAAGGGTCAGCGCTAGGCTCGCAAATCAAGGCAAAAGGGTAGGTTTACAACAATAATATTAAATTAATTATTTGCACAGAAATTCACAATTATCCAAAGATAGCTGTAATTTTATTTTTCCCCTAAAGTTGATAGTTCCCACCACCGTTTTTTAAAAAAAAAATTATTTTTATTTTATGTGCATTGATTGACGTTTTGTGCATGTATGTCTGTGAGGGTGTCAGATGCCCTGCAACCAGAGTTACAGACAGTTGTGAGCTGCCATGTGGGTGCTGGGAATTTAGAGCAGCCAGTGCTCTTAATTGCTGAGCCATCTCTCCAGCCATGCCACCCCGCCCCACCCAAGTTTTAAGTTAATTAAAAATTGGAGAGTGTTAGAAAGGCCTAATCAAGTCTGGCTGCACTTGTGGCTATCCTAGTCAATTCAAAGAAAGTTCTGATTTGTAAGAAATAGTAACCTAATGTGATTATTAATTTGGGACAGATAATTGAGAAGAGTTGTCTGTAGGCTATTTTGTTCAAAGGCAAGAGATACTTATCAAAGAGTCTGGGGTGTATCCCAGATAGATTATGGGCTTAGCATGTATGGCTTAATCTCCAGTTCCCAAACAAACATTAATAATTATAATAGTAAATATCAACTATAACAATTAATGGTAACAATTGTTAGTTTCTCAACTCTTAAAAAAAAAAAATCTTGCCAAGTGATTTAAAAGTATGTCAAAAGTCTAGAGAGAGTAACTCATTTGTTCGCAGGAAGAAAAGTACAAATTCTCACTTTTAAAATAGCAAATTTGGGGTATTAGAGGTGACACAGCGGTTAGAAGCATTGGCTACTGTTCCAGAGGACCTGGGTTCAATTTCCAGCGCCCACATGGAGGCTCACAAACTTTTCTAACTCCAGTCCCAGGGATTCCCTCTTCTGGCCTCCGTGGGCACTGCATGAACACGGTGCATAGACATACACAAATAAAATGAAAACAAGGAAAAATAAATAGTAAATTATGTATAAGCCCTTAAATTTTGTTTTTACTTTTTTTGAATTTACACCACTCTATATAGGCATTGAGGTAGCCACAAATATGAAACTATAGAAACATATGATTAAATAAGGCTTTAAAATATATTTAACTTTATTAGTTTCTTAAATTGGACAGGATTTGTGTGTCTATATAAATATACATATATATTGTAGGCAGAGTTTTTCGTCAGGACCACTGGCTCCCAAATAACCACACAGAGACTTATTAATTATAAATGCTCAACCAATAGCTTAGACTTGTTTTTAACTAGCTCTTATAACTTAAATTAACCCATATTTTTATTAATCTATGTTCTATCATGTGGCTTTTAGCCTTTATCCCATTTTGTGTGTCTGACTTGTCCTATGTGTGGCTGGCTTCTCCTGCCAACTCTACCTTTCTTCTTTACAGCATTCCCTCCGCCCTGAAAACCCTGCCTAGACATCAGCCAGTCAGCTCTTTATTAATGAATGAGAGTAATACGTATTTACAGGGAACAGGAAGATTATTTCACAGCATATATGGCCATTTAATTTAATATCTTTATAAACCTCAATAGTAATCTTACAAGGCAAACAGGTATACCATATTTATTCAATTGTGTTTCATCCTATTTCTTCTCTTCTTTGTTGGGAGGCTTGAGACAGGGTTTCTCTGTGTTGCCCTGGTTGTCCTAGAACTCACCCTGTAGACCAGGCTGGCCTCAAACTCAAAGATATGCCTGCCTCTGCCTTCCTAGTGTTAAGGTTAAAGTCGGTGTCGCCCAGCATCCTATTTCTATTTAATAAGCCTTATTAATACAAACTTTGGCCAAAGTGATTGACTTTGAGAAATTAAAAGGTAGAGAATCAAGAACTATTTTGCTAAATTTTTGATTAGGCATATATACATTACCTTAATTATATTTTAAGGTACTTGAATGATAAATATGAACATATAGACTCAGGTTCATTTGTATATATAATCATTACATAGTATTTTTTTTTTTTGAGCTGAGGACCGAACCCAGGGTCTTGTGCTTGCTAGGCAAGTGCTCTACCACTGAGCTAAATCCTCGACCCCTGCATATTTCATTGCTCTACATTTTGCTATCGCTATTCATTATATAAAAATGAAGCCCAAGAGTAACTTTAAACTATGTTTAGTAATTAATGCTTATTTAGGTTTGGTTTTTGTGCTGGTGACTGAATCTTTTAGCCTTGCACATGCTAGAAAAGTGTTCTACCACAGAGGCATATCCACGGCCCCATTTTTCTTTCAATTTTTATTTGAGTAACCACAGTAAACCTGTTAACTAACTCACTTTAATATTAGTTTAAAGTCTTAAAGTTGACTGAACATAAGAAGCTTACAATTTAAATCAGTGCATTAAGTCTTTCTTATTTGTAGGATTATAGCACTCCATGCTACTAAATTATTTTAAAAAGTGTTTCTGCACACGTGTGTATGCCAAGGTAGGTGTATGCCATGTTACATATGTGAAGATCAGAGGAATACTCCTGGGAGTTGGTTTTCTTCTTCCATCATATGTGTTGGGGATTGAACTCAGGTTACTAGGCTTGGAGGCCAGAGTCTTTACTCGCTGAGCCATTTTACTGCCTGGGAACTTTAAAGGCACTATCATTCATGCCAACATCTCTGAGGATAGCTCTTGCTTATTATTATTTTTTTAATCTTTGTGTGTGTTCATATGTGTGAGCATGAGTATACACTACACATGTGTGGAGGTCCTCACCTTCTGCCTGGAGACAGTCTCTTGTCCACTGCTGCAAGCACCAGGCTCTCTGGCTCACAAGCTTCCAGAGATTCTCCTCTCTCTGGCTCCCACCTGGCTCCTACTGCTATTACATATGCTCACTAAGGCATCTGATTTAACATGGGTCCTGGGGATCTGAACTTTGGTCCTTATCCTTGTCGAGTAAATGCTTTACCCACTGGCTTAGTCACTGTTCAGTAGCTGTGAAGAGACACCATAACAAAGGCAACTCCATGAAAGAAAGCATTTAACTAGGGTTGGCTTACAGTTTCAGAGGTTGAGTCCATTATCATCATGGTGGAGAACATGGCAGCATGCAGGCAAGTGCTGGAGCAGTAGCTGAGAGCTATATCCTGATCAACAGGCAGAGTCAGAGAGACAGAGAGAGAGAGAGAGAGAGAGAGAGAGAGAGAGAGAGAGAGAGAGAGGAGAAAGACAGAGAGAGAGACAGAGACATAGAGAGAGACAGAGAAAGATAGATGGACAAACAGACAGAGACAGACTGAACCTGGCATGGACTTTTGAAACCTCAAAGCCCACCCCCAGTGACACACCCTCTCCAACAAGGCCACACCTACTCTTAAAGGCCATACCTCCTAATCCTTGTAATCCTTTTAAAGAGTTCCACTCCCTGATGACTAAGCATTCAAATATTTGCACCTCTGGGGGCCGTCCTTATTCAAACCACCACATCCACTGAGCCATCTCCTTAGCACAGCTTTCCTTCTGCTTGACAGAGCTACGATCTAAACTCACTTCAATTAGTGTCTCACAATGAGTAGGTTAGGGGAAGGGCTCTCACGGGGTGATTTTTAAGATAAGTTCTGTTAGCAAGGGATTTGTGAGGATAGTTGATTGTTGGGTACAGTATAGTATAATTCTAAGTTGTCTTGTGTTTGACACAAGGTCTCACTATATAGCTCTGGCATTCCTGGAACTCACTATGTAGACTAGACTAGCCTCAAACTCACAGAGATCCACCTGCCTCTGCCTCTTGAGTGTTAGGATTAAAGTTGTGAGCCACCACACTTGGCCTCAAGGCAAGTCTTTTTTGTGGTTGTTGATTTTTGAGACAGGTTTTTCTCTGTGTAGCCTTGGCTGTCCTGTAGCTCAATCTGTAGACTGGGCTGGCCTTGAACTCAGAGATTTGCCTGCCTCTGCTTCCTGAGTGCTGAGATTAAAGGGGTGCGAAACAACTTCTCAAGGCCAGTCTTAAAGACTGTTAGGGTTAGTGATGCAGCTGAGTTGGTAGAGTGTTTACCTAATGCTGCATAAATAGGGCATGATAACATGCCTGTAACAATAGCTCTGGTCATCTCAGCTGCACAGAACATTTGAGGTCAGCCTTGGCCACACGAGACACTGTCTCAAAGAAAAAAAAAAGGTGTTATTACTTAATAAATGAGTCGCTTAGTCAGTTTACAGTCTTACCTCTAACAGGTATTTCCTGGAGCAAATAGGGTATCTGATTTTGGTTGGTATCAATATTCTTTAGCATAAGGATAAGAAAGCATGATTGGGGCTGTAGAGATGGCTCAGTGGTTAAGAGCACTGACTGCTCTTCCAGAGGACCAGGGTTCAATTCCCAGCACCCACATGGTGGCTCACAACTGTCTGTAACTCCAGTTCCAGGGGACCTCACAATCATGGTAAAACAGCAATGCACTGTAGCTCTCTCTGGGTCCTGCCAAGCCCCGGCAGTCCAACATCCCACTTACCACGTGGCTTGTGGCTTACTGGCATCTTCACATGCTGCTTGTCATGGCAGTGGCTGGCAGTGTCTCCCTCCACCTTCCTGTTCTCTCAATTCTCCTCTCTGTTAGTCCCGCCTATACTTCCTGCCTGGCTACTGGCCAATCAGTGTTTTATTTATTGACCAATCAGAGCAACACATTTGACATACAGACCATCCCACAGCAATGTACATTAAATAAATAAATAAAATAAAGCATGGTTGGTCTCAGAACTGGGTAATGCAGGATAGGGGATGTGTTGGTTTCAGTTCTTACCCAAGTCCCTTCACTAAAATGCATGCTCCATGAAAGCAGAGGTTGTGTGTATTGTTTTTTCTATATTTTGCACTTCTAAAATCTAGCAAGTAATAGGTGTTCAATAAACTTTTTTTTAAATCTTTTTTTTCAAGACAAGGTCTTACTATGTAGACCAGACTGGACTCGAACTCACAGAGATCACCTTCCTTTGCCTCCCAAGTGCTAGGATTAAAAAGTCATGAGCAAGTACATCCCGATCAGTAAATACTTTATGAATGAATCTGAATAAATACCAGAGACAAGAAAAGTTTGAAGTGAGGAGACATTAGCAGTAAAGAATACTATATTCTATATAATAATAATACTATATTCACACTATAAAAGTGCAAGAATGAAAGTGCTCTTAACCACTGAGCCATCTTTCCAGCCCCTATAGTATGTGTGTGTGTGTGTGTATATACACACACGTGTATATATATTTTAACTGTGTGTGTGTGTGTGTGTGTGTGTGTGTGTACACATGAGTGCATGTGCCTGAGGTCAATATCAGCATTCATTTCTCAGGAGTCTTCCAACTTGTTTTCTTGAGACAAGGTCTCTGGGATCTGTGGCCTGCCGACTGGATTAGTCAGGGATGTTGACTCTGCTTCCAGGGCTGAGACTGCACACCTGTGCCACCCGCTGCACCTGGGTGTTAGACATTGAATCAGGTCCTCACGTTCGCATGGCAAGCACTTTATTGACGGAGCTGTCTTCCAAGCCTCCTCCTCAACCTTCACTTTTTTTTTTGCTGTCAATTTGTGCTTTCTATAGGACTACAAAAAATAATAATAATAGGTTCAACAATTAACAATATATTTACTTAAAGGACACTTCCTTACCAAGATAGGATTGGCTAGAAGAGCACTGTATTATAATTATTCTCCCTTTCTTTCTTTCTTTCTTTCTTTCTTTCTTTCTTTCTTTCTTTCTTTCTTTCTTTCTTTCCTTTTGTTTTTGAGACAGTATCTCTGTGTATAGTCCTGGCTGTCCTGGAACTCACTATGTAGACCAGGGTGGCCTCAAACTTACAAAGATCCACTTACCTCTGCCTCCCAAGTTCTGAGATTAAAGGCATGTTCACGGTGCCTGGCTGTAATTATTTTTAAGGTTAGAAATTAAGTTCTCAGGCACAGTAAGGTTTCTAATTTTTCCTAGTAATAATGATGACTCATACTTCCAGTTATATAAATGTGACATTTTTAGATGCTTTCAACTCCATTAATTGTCACATAAATGTAAATTGAAAGAAAATTATAAAATGATACATATCACTTTTTGTCTATCAAATTGTAGTTTTTAATACCATAAAACATCTAGCGATGGCTAAAGTGACAGGAAATAGACACTCTCAAAAGATCCATTCCGGTGCCCTCCTCCTGGAAGGCAATCTGGTATGGGTGAGTAATTACAATATGCCGAAATCTCATCACAGAAATGGTTGATCAAGCACATTTAAGTGTCTTATTTTTGCTGCAATAACAAAGCCTATCAACTTCACTGTCTCAAAATGGAGAATTAGATTCACGGATTCCTAAGGTTTCAGAGCTAGAAGGTGAGTCATACTAGGCAAGGCCCTAAAAGTCAGAGAAATACCTGGGACTGGGCTCCTAGCAGGAAATACCAGCAGTGTATTTGTAATCACAGTAAGGCAGTTTCCTGTAGGGTAAGTTTCCTCCATCTCTCTTTCTCTCTCTCTTTGAGATATACTCGTAACATAAAGCCAAGGATAGATCGAAACTCATTTTGTAGCCCAGGCTGACCTTCAACTTGCCATCTTTCTACTGCAACCTCTGGAGTGCTGGGACAAGAGGCCCATGACACCTTGCCTTGCTCTTTCCTTTCTTTTTATTTGAATACCACCAGTGTATCTATCCATTCACCCAGCGAAGGGTGTATTACTTGCTTCCAAGTTTTAGTAATTTTGAAGGAAGCTGCTAGGAACATTTGTGTGCTGGAGTCTGTGTGAATACATTTTCCAAAGCACATGATTGCTGGATTACATAATAAGTGTATGTTTAGTTTTAAAAACAAACAAAATAAAATAAAATGGATAAATTGTCTTTCAAAGTGGCTGTACCATCCTGTTTCCTACAAGGAGTGACACTTTATTTCTCTTTCTTTTCTTTTCTTTTTTTTCTTTTTTGAGACAGGGTCTTACTATGTAGTCTTGGCTGTCTTGGAACTTGATATGTAGACCAGGCTGGCCTTGAACTCATAGAGATCCATCTGCCTCTGCCTCCCAAGCACTGGGTTGGTAGTGTTCTGGATTTTTGTCATCCTGGCAGGTGTGTGGTGATTTCTTTCTCATCTGACACATGATGTAGAATGTCTTTTTATATAATTATTTCTGTATATCTTCTTAAGTGAGGTCCCATTAAAACCTTTGTTACAAAACGTATTTTTATGTGTTTGTCACACTTTTAGATATTGATATCACATGTCTGTGGAGGCCAGAAGAGGGTGTCACATTCTTTGGATCTGGAGTGACAGATGTTTTTGAGCCATCATTTGAATGCTAGAAACGAATCCCAGGTCCTCTGCAAGAGCAGCCTCTGGTCTTATCCACTGAGCACTATCTCCAGCCCACTTTGCTCCATTTTAAAATCTTTTTCTTCAAACTTTCTTATTATTGAGTTTTAAGATTTCTTTGTATATTTGGGGATATTAGAGAGACTTGGTTTTCTGTAATTATTCCCATTTTAAAAACCACTAGCTATTATCAAAGCAAATAGTAAAGATGTTTGCACTTGTAGCTACTTCTCCGTTGCTGTGATAAAATACCTGACTAAAGGAAGCTTATGGAAGGAGTTTGGCATACGTTTCCAGAGGGATGAAAGTCCATCGCGGGTTGGGAAGCATGGTAACAAGTGGTAGGCATGGTGGAAGGAGCCGGAAGCTGAGAGTTCACGACCTTAACTGCAAGCACAAAGCAAACTGGGAGTAAATGAGGTTGGAGTACTTCCTTCAAGGCTTCACTATTGTTGGCAGTTATTGCTCTTTTGGGGGCCTGCCACTCACTCCCAAATAAATCACACATGGTGTTTTATTATTACTTATAAATGCCCGACCTTAGCTTGGCTTGTTTCTTGTCAGCTTTTCTTAACTTAAACTATCCTGTCTACCTTTTGCCTCTGGGCTTTTTCCTTTTCTTATTTCTGTGTATCTTATTTTCATTCTTACTCCGTGGCTGGCTGTGTGGCTGGATGGCTAGTCCCCAGGGTCCTCCTCTCTTTGTTCTCTTGCTCTTTCTTTTTCTCCCCCCCAGATTTCTCCTTCTATATATTCTCCCTGCCTGCCAGCCCTGCCTATCCTTTCTTCTGCTTTGCTATTGGCTATTCAGTTCTTTATTAGACCATCAGGCGTTTTAGACAGGCACAGTAACACAGCTTCACAGAGTTAAACAAATGCAACATAAAAGAATGCAACACATCATTGCATCATTAAACAACTGTTTCACAACATAAACAAATGTAATACTTCTTAAAATAATATTCTACAACACCTCACCTCCTAAGGATCCCCAAACAGTGCCATCAACTGGGAACCAGGTGTTCAAATATGGAAGGCTATAGGGGACATTTCTCATTTAAGCTACCACAGTGCTGTTGAAAAATTGGAATATGCTGGGCATGGTGACACAAGCCTTTAACCCAGTACTCAGGAGGCAAAGGCCGGTGGTGGATCTCTGTAAGTTCCAGGCCAGTCTGGTCTACAGCATGAGTTCTAGGAGAGCCAGAGCTATGTAGAGAGATCTTGTCTAAGAAAAGAAAGAAAGAAAGAAAGAAAGAAAGAAAGAAAGAGAGAAAGAAAATTGGAATAAATGTGAAGCTACTTAGCATAGAACTTGGCACATAGTATATGCTTTATAGTGCTACCTGCATTTAAAACTTTTGTAATAAACCATGTATTTTAAGACTTCTTATAAGCGTATGCATACATTTTATCACAGTTATCGCCAGTTTTATGTTTTCTGTTACCAGTAAGAATGAGAAAGATTTGTTGTACTCCAGAGGAAGCAGTGCTAGAGAGGGAGCAGGAAGCTGCTCAGTGTCTTTTGACTGACGCCGGAGAAGTTTGAGTTTTATCCTGTAAGCAATGTGGTGACACTAGAATTAATCAAGACAACAACATAGTCAGAGCTATCTATGTATGCTTCAGAAAGGGTTCTGTTAGAGCATATGGAGGGAACAAAGGGCCAGAGCCACCGAGAGCAACAATTAACCAAGGCTTTTCAGTTCTACGACTTGATACCAAACACCACAATAATGAAGCACCTGGTGCTTGAGCCTTCAGGGGGAGGTTATGGAGGGGTCAAGGGGAGGCAAACCAGCCGGAGTTGAGCCCGAGGCTCACACATGTACAGCCTGCTGTAACGCTCCCCTGTGCCACACGAACACACGTGTGCCTCTAGGCCTCCTTTTGATTGTTTGTTCTTTGATCCTTTCCTCTTATAGCTGTCAATTTTAAAATGCCCTCCATGCTAATTGCTAAGTGCACAGGAGAAGGGAATGGGTAGCTGATTACAAGTGTCTGAGTGGGAAGACACAAGGACCAGACACAAGTAAGTGTTCAGTACCCGGCACAGGAAGAAAGAGAAGGCAGAGAGAGAAGGCAGAGTTCTTGGGTGTAGGAATTGAGATCTTGAAGACAAAGAAAAAAACAAAACCAAAAAAACAAATTATATATGCTTTTTGCCTGAGAGTTTAAACTTTATGAACAGGTAGAAGAATAGTTTGGGCAACTTCTGATAAACTGGGAAAGTTAAATTTTAGATATTTTGATGTCAATGCTGTCAGTCATGGCACAAGTCAGTAACTGCAATAGTTGGGAGACTAAGTAAGATAGGATGGTCATCCGCCATCATGGGCTGTGCAGTGAGACCCGGCCTACAGAAGAAAGGAAACAAACCTAACAACCACCACTGAACCGGACACTAAAGCAGAACTGCCGAACAGGAATTAAAAATTCAAACTCAGATATAACTAATCAAACTCCAGTACCTAGGGTTCACTTCTGCAGGACTGAATACGCTTACCAGGTACCAAGTGAAGGCTGAGGGCAGACTTTACCAGCAGTAAAATGGTGAAGGTTGAGAGATGAGAGATGGGTATATCTTCACATAAGCTGGAGAGAAATGTGAGGAAGCTTAGCAAAGCCAAGGGGTCTGGGATTTGGTAATGAGGTCATTACTGAGGTGGTAAGCTGCTCCGAGAGAGTCCTGGGAGTGACTCTAATTGTCTCTCAGAAGGATTGGCAGAAAAGAGGAGAAGGGGATGAAGTGACAGGCGAAGACCACAGGGAAGCGGGTTGGAGAGCATCTCATTATAGACAGCCTTTAACCAAACAAGCGACAACAGAAAACGGACCTGTAACTACCAGACAAAAACAGAAACTCTCTAAGGAGTCTGAGGTGATCAGATTCATTATGTAATTACTATAATTTTCATTAGCTTTGTTACTAATATGACCTGAAAGGCTCTCCGTGATCCGAATTGAGGATATTTCTCTAGCAGATCTTTTGTTTTTTTCTCCCCTGCACACAAAGCATCTACCTTTTCAAAAGTCTCCTACTTTTTTTCTGTTCAAATTTGCTGTTGCTTTGGTCAACTTTTTACCTTCCTACACTAGACTTTAAATTCTCCATAAATTGCTCCCATGTGCTCAAGGTTGATTTTCACAGTTCCTTTCTCTGATTCCCATTGCACTTGTACTTTATACCATGTATTTCTATCACCTAGCTCTGGGTTGGGTACATGCACTCTATTCTATAAATGCTAAAAACGAAGTAAATTAAGTTTGTAAGGCTTCATGCCACCCAATTTTTCTTAAAAAAAGTGTACCGTGTAATACATTTAACATTTATTCTTGCAATGTAATACTCCTTTCTGTGATGTTACTAAGACACGACAAACTGATGTATGGCCCACATTTTGTAACCCCAGTGCTCTGGAGGATGAGGCAGGGGGATCCAGAATTTGGGGCCTGATTGGGCTACATAGGGAATTCAAACACCCCAAACCAAACCAAGAAACCAAGACAGAACAAAAAAAAAAAAAAAAAAAAATCATCCCCTCAACAAAAACCTTTCAAATAATAACACTAAATCACACACATTTTTTTTTTTTAAAAAGCTCTAATATTATTTATCGTAATTCTTCATTTGATTCCTAAGTAGAGTGGGCTACTTTTGTTTGTTTCCTTCAGCTCTTTTTTGAAGCAGTTATCTCTTCTGGCTAAAGTATTAAGAAGCAAGGGAGACTTTCTAAAAACTAAATGATTGACCTCAAACCAATTGAAGTTTCTCAGCAGCGCAAGAATCATTTAATCTATATGCTCTTCGGACTGTTGGCTTTTCAGAATGAGAGCAGGCGAGGACGACCCTAACACCTGGTTCAGGCTGATTACAACCAACCCGGGACAAGTTTAGCATAAAAGGTTCATTTTGTATGAACACTTGTGGAAGAAGGTAGCGATGGTAAGGATAAAAACCTTTCATCAAAATCCCGCCAATTTGCATTGTTCTTTGGGGAATAGGCTTTCAAAAAGCCATGGAACAAAAGAGGATTTGCTTTTCCAATCCTCTGAAGCGGCTACAGGGAGAACCAAAGCTCTTTATAAATTGTGGGAGAGGAGGGGGAGGGGCTGATATCTAGCAGAGATGGAGCACACGCCAAGGCTCCAAGGCCTTACTTGTCAAGGAACCCGGCTCTGTAATATTTATAATCAAAAACGCTCAACAGCATCAGACCTGCATTCTTCCCACTCAAGCCGAGATCAGAGAGGATGGGAGGAAAAGACAGACTTTGTGCAAGCGGAGGGCCCTGGGGAGAGCCCGCCACCTGTGCTGAAGCCTGGGCAGACTCTCTCCCTGGGGACCCTGGCATCCCTCGCGGTCCCAGGGGGTCCCCAGGCCCTGAAAGCCAGCTCGGAAGCCATTTTACAGAGCAAGATCGAGTTGTCACCCTTTGGTAGGCAGGGAAAAGGGGTTAGAAGCTGAAAATTTGCATTTTTGCAGGTTCTGGGAGTCCTGAGACATAAAGAAGACACAGAAAACTCGGGGCAGGAGCGCGCACTGGGGGAAACGCGCCCCCGAGGCACTTGGGTTGGTCTGCGCACGCGCACCCCACCCCTGGCGCATGCGCAGCCTTGTCCGCCCAGCGCGGGAGCGCGCGCGCGCGCTTCCGCGGGCCGGGCCCCTCCTGCGCGAGCCCGCGTTCTCTCGAGTGCGTATCCTGGAGCCGCCGCTCGGGCGGCGGGACGCTGGGGACGCGGAGACGAGGGGCGGGCCTGCCGGGGCGGGGCCTGGGAGGCGGAGAAAGCCGCGGCCGCCCGGAGCCCAGTCGCGTGTTCCCAGCCCCCGGAAGTGGCCGTTGTAAACTTCACCTCGCCGACTTTCTCCATCCTGGTCCTAGAGTCCATCGGCTTTCCTCAGTTGTCACTCCTTCTCCCGAGGGCTGCCTGGCCTTCCACCCTAGACCTGAAGCTGCCCGGGGGTCGTGGGTGTGCAGGCTGGACCACTCGAGCCCGAGGTAACCGCGGGCTGTGGGTGCATGGAGATGAGCGCCCGGGGCCGGGAGGTGCTGAGAGAGGACGGGGCTTGCAGCGAGGACCTGGCTCGGGGCTGCTCGCCGGTGCGGACACGCCTCCAGCTCGGTCGCCGACGCTCTCCGCCCGCCTCTGGAGGCCGATGGGCGTCCTCCGCGCACCCTTGGAGGACCGATGGGGACCAGAGTCCTCGGAGCTCCCTGGGATCAGTACCCGAGGATCACAACTTTTTGTGTGTGTTTTACCTCCCTTTCATTTACATGCTAGCCACACTTGAGTCACTCTACAAACTTTTGATAAGCAATACAATCAGTTGGGTCAGATTGCTTTCTGCAACTTCTGCCTACCCACCGGGACGCTAAGAAAAGTCAGCTGTGAGTTTTTAAAGCGGAAATTTGTGTAGCAGTGCCTGTTTTGAATGTTTAATCCTTTACGATAGTCATCTCAGGCAAATACATAACTTATTAGAGTCGATATCAAACACTCTCTAAGGCTTTACACATCGATGTTTTATACTTCTAATAGTGGAAAAGAGAAGTTACCGTTTTGTTATCTGCATTTAACAGTGCTTAGTAACGACCAAACAGTGGTAGAGCGGGGAATGAACGTGCTCTCCAGTGAAAGGCAGAGGAATGAAGCCAGTGCAACCTGATACTAGGAAAAGTGAGAGCAGTTGTGGGAGACGGGAGCTTTCTGTATTAATCCTGGCTCAGCCCTTTATTCGCTGTGTTAAATCACCTAACCTCTTGGGACCTTAGGTTCTTTATGTTGGATAAGCAGAAGGGCTTAGTCTCGAAGGTTCTATTACATTTTTGTTTCAGTCCTTTTGTCTTAGTCTTGTTTTATGGAAAGACTCACATATCTCCTTTAGTTCTCTACTTTTTACAGGTGTGGGGTGGAAGGTGGTTGAGACTGAACAAGAATTATAGGCATGAAATGTTCTGCTACTGAGCTGCACTCCAGCTCTTAAATGCTCCCTTACCAAGTGAAAAGTAACTGCGGACACTCCCTACACAGGTGTCCTGACTAATGGACACAGAACTGCATAGAAGAAAAAAAATACAGATTTAGTATTAGGGAATATAAACCATTTCCTCTTGACTTGAAAAAGACTGAATGACTTGAGAACAAATTGTTGGTTCAAGGAAAAAAATATTTGGTAAGACTCCACAACTAGGAAGACAGAGGAATAGTGTCATGAACACAGGTTGTAAGTTCCTTTTGTCTTTAAGCAAGAGCAAAAAGGGGCTGGCTTACACTTGATGAAACCCTGGTGGTTGTTGATGAGTTAGTGTGCGTCAGTTTGAAGATGGAGGGAGGAGAAATTAGACCGTGCTCAGGGAGGCGTAGGCTTTTCTAGACAAATACAACTTGGAGGCTGTAAGGCTATTTACTTTGTATAGCATCATTAGAAGTCATCTAGATGTGGGTTTGAATTTTAATTCTTCTGGTGAATATCTTTGTACAAATCACTCAACCTCTGGGCAACTCAGTTTTCTCACTTGTGAAATGTACAAATAGCCTGAAGATTATCGGGAGAATGAGATCAAGTATGCTCAGCTGTGTATGTGGCACAGAGTAAGTGTTCGAGTCTAGGTTCTGGCTCTTGGCCCACCCACTCTTTCCTCTGATCTATGCAGACTGGTTGAGAGGTGAATACATTGTGGAGGGACAAGTGAAGGATTTAGATGTTGGTAGGAAAACTTGTGCCAGAAATGGTTCTTAACATTTAAAGTAGAATCTTCTTCCTTTTAGGATGGCCAGATAATTGATCCCTTGGCTGCTCACTTACCTATTTCAAAACAAATTCTTATTGAAGAATTATATATCTATACATGTATAAATATATAATTATATATAATGTATGTATTCTTATGCCATATTATTTACTTTTAAAAATTCTTATTCTACAGTATATATAACACTCAGTTATATCTTTTAGCAGGAATAGCTAGAGTAGTTCAAATCTACAAACAAGAAAAGAGTGATGTACTTGTATGGTATCATGTAAGGTCCATTGACCAAAATCTTGCCTTTGTCCACCAGTGCTTTGGGATGGCCTAGTTCTAGCCAAAGCCTGTGAAGGTACTGTCTGGGTTGAGAATCTGCTGCAAGTTGGAGTCCTTTGTGTGGAGAATATTGTGACTTCTTGTTAGTTTGTTTGAAGAGACTTTATTTTAGATTAAAAAAAATGATGAGTTTATTTATTGTTCTTGTGCTGGAGGTTGAACCTGGTCTCATGCTTGTTAAGCATGTGTCCTATGACTGAGGTACTACCCCACCTCCTGCCCCATGTTGATGTCTTTAAAAATTGAGATATAATTTGCATAACACAAACTTTACCATTTTAAATCGTACAGTTCAGTGGTTTTAGTGTATTCCATATGTAGTCTAACTGTTACCACTGTTTAACTTGAGAACACTTCTGGTATCATCAAAAAGAAATCTATTGACAGTCAGCTAAAATTCCCTGTCTTTCTGCCCCACAACAGCCCTACTTTCTGTGGAGTTGCTTCTTCTAAACATTTCAGAACAATGAGATCAAAAGTATCTCACCAGCTGGGTGGTGGTGGCGCATGCCTTTAATCTCAGCACTTGGGAGGCAGGCCGATCTCAGTGAATTTGAGACCAGCCTGGTCTACAGAGCAAGTTCCAGGACAGGCTCCAAAGCTACACAGAGAAACCCTGTCTCAAACCCCCCCAAAAAAACCCCAAACAAACCCCCCAAAAAACAAAAAAAACTATCTCATCTTTTTGTGCCTGGCCTTTTCACTTAGCATATTTTTTATATATTAATTTCTGTTCAATTGTTGAATTGCTGTGGGATGTTGATCTGTATACTGTGAATGTGTGTTGCTTGATTGGTTGATAAATAAAATGCTGATTGGCCAATAGCCAGGCAGGAAGTATAGGCGGGATAAGCAGAGAAGGAAAGTTCTGGAAAGAGGAAGGCTGAGTCAGGAGTCGTCAGCCAGACACAGAGGAAGCAAGATGTAAAAGTACTGGTATGCCACAAGCCACATGGCAAAGTATAGATTTATAGAACTGGGTTAATTTGCCGGGCGATGGTGGCGCATGCCTTTAATCCCAGCACTCGGGAGGCAGAGCCAGGCGAATCTCTGTGAGTTCAAGGCCAGTCTGGGCTACCAAGGGAGTTCCAGGAAAGGCGCAAAGCTACACAGAGAAACCCTGTCTTGAAAAACCAAAAAAAAAAAAAAAAAAAAAAGGGTTAATTTAAGATGTAATAAGCCTGAGCTAATGGCCAAGCAGTTATAATGAATATAAGCCTCTGTGTGTTTACTTGGGGGACGCGAGTGGGAGAGATTTGTCCTGACTGCGGCCACAACACAGTAAAACTTCCAACTACATATAATAATATATATTTATTTAGTTATTGGTTAGAAGATAGGCATCTAATATTTCCACTTTCTTGTGGATATGAACTATAATGTTGTGACTGTTCTTGTGCAAGTTTTTGTTTATAGGTGGTTTTTTGTTGTTGTTTTGAGACAATGCTTCTTCGTATAGCCTTGGTAGTCTCGGAACTCACTTGTAGACCAGGCTGGCCTCAAATTCAGAGATCTGCTCACCTCTGCCTCCCAAGTGCTGGGATTAAAGTCATGAGCCACCACCACCCAGTTGAATTGATCTCTTCTAAGCTCCAGGGACTTTTATTAAAGAAAACGAACTTTACTTTCCACTGGTCTGTTTCAGCTTGCTTCTGATGGTGTTAGGACCTCCTGCCCCACTGACAGACAGTGTGCACACTCTGGAGTATTTTCTGCAGTCTGTGCCCAAATCTAATATCATTGCCACTGTACTTGGTGGCACCAGTTTGGGCCACTATAGCATAATATTCTATTTCAGATTTCCTGAAAGCTGGGGGGTTAGCGAGGATGGTTAATTTCCATTTGCCCTGCCATTGTCGATCCGTTTGTTCCCCAGCATGTTTCTTTCTACTGTTTTTTCTTTCCTTCTTTCTTTTTTTTTTTGAGACAGGGTTTCTCTGTGTAGCCTTGGCTGTCCTGGAACTGGCTCTGTAGACCAGGCTGACCTTGAACTCACAGAGATCCTCCTGTCTCTGACTTCTGAGTGCTGGGATTAAAGGTGTGCACCACCACCACCACCACCACCACCACCACCACCACCACCACCACCACCACCACCACGCCTGATGCTTTCCACTCTGCATAACAAGTCGGAGCCTAGACTTGATGGACTCCAGAGACCTTTTCATCCTCTTTGAAGCACCATCTTCCTGCCTTAGGTTCGGGCCAGTTCCCAACCAAGAGCAGCCACCAAGATGGCCAGGGGGTGGGAAAGGCTGGGTTGATAGGCCCCACCTCCAAGACAGCGTTTCTCTGTGTAACAGACTGGGTTGATATTCTTAAGTACCACTGTGCTTTTGCAAAATGTGGAATACAATTTTTTCTTTCTCTTTTCTTTTCAGTTTGATTGAGACAGGGTTTCTCTGTGTAATAATAGCCTTGGCTGTCCCAGAACTCACTTTGTAGACCAGGCTGGTCTGGAACTCACAGAGATCCACCTGCCTCTGCCTCCTGAGTGCTGGGATTAAAGGCATGTGCCACCATGCCTGGCTAAGTTTTTTCTTCTTTAAGGAAAGTTTTCTTAAAGTACAGTTCCTTTTGTTGTTACCTTGTCTTTCTTTTTTTGTGGTACTGGTAATTGAATTTAGATTTTTTTTGTTGTTGTTGTTCAGGGATTTGTGTTATTCCCAGATGATTGATCTATCTACCTACCTGCCTACCTACCTATCTACCTTTTTTTTTCTTCTTCTCTGTAACCTTTGCTGTCCTGGAACTCACTCTGTAGACCAGGATGGCTTCAAACTTGGATTTCCACCTGCCTCTACCTCCTGACTGCTGGGGTTAAAGGCATGTGCCAGCACTGCCCAGCCCCTGTCTGTCTATGACCTCCCTCTCTCTCTCTCTTTTTCTTTCTTTCCTTCTTTCATGTTACCCCTAATTGACCCTCCTTCCTTCCTTCTTTTTTTTTTTTTTTTCAGATTTATTTTTATTCTGTGTCTATGGGTGTTTTGCCTGCATGTATATCAGTACCCTGTGTGCATGCAATGCAGTACCCTCAGAGGACAGAAGAGGGCTTGGATTTTCTGAACTGGAATTATGTGGATAGTTGTAAACTGCCATGTGGGTGCTGGGAATTGAACAGGGTTCTCTGGAAGTAGCCAGTACTTCTTAATGGCTGAACCATCTCTCTAGCCTCCTCTTTAAAAAAAATATAATTTCAGTTTTTAGTATTATTGTGTGTTAGTGTCTATATGTGTGTATATATATATATATATACATATATACATTTTAAAGTTTAATACTTTTTCTCAAGATATATATTTATTATTTTAAATAATGTGTATGCATGTGTATCTGTGTGTGAGTACATGTATGTGAGTGCATGTTCCCGCAGGGGTAGGTCAGAGGCATTGGAGCTGGAGTGACAGGTAGTTGTGAGCTACCTACCTTGTGTCCTCTGTAGAGCAGTGTGTGCTCTTAGCCCTGAGCCATCTCTCCCGGCACTGTTTTCCCTGTTTTATTTCTCTTCTAGGGCATTTTTGTCCTGTTAGTTCTATGTCCCCTCCAGTTTAATCCTCATGACTTAAGTGAGTTTTTCTTTTATTTCTAATTCTTTCTGATTTTTAAAAAAGATTTATTTATTTATTATGTATATATTGTTCTGTCTTGATGAATGCCTGCGGGCCAGAAGAGGTTGCCAGATCTCATTACAGATGGTTGTGAACCAAATGTGGTTGCTGCGAATTGAACTCGGGACTTTTGGAAGAACAATCAGTGCTCTTAACCTCTGAGCCATCTTTCCAGCCCCTCTTTCTGATTCTTGTCACTGCACCATTTATATGTAGCCCCGTGTGGCCTGAAACTTACTGTGTAGACCAGGCTGTCCTAAAATTCACAGAGATCCACTTGTCTCTGCCTTTCAGGTGCTGGGCTTAAGCAGATGCCATCATGCTCAGCCTTATCTCGTTTTTGAGTGAGTCTTTATTTCTATTCCCTCTCCCTCCATCCCTTCTTTCTCCCCTTCTGTCATTCTTTCCTTTTTTGTCTTTCTTGACAGGGTCTCACTGTGTATCCCTGCCTGGCCAGGAACTTGCTGGGTAGAGCAGGATGGCCTAGAACTCACAGAGATCCCCAGAAACCTGCCTGTCTTCTGCCTCCACATCTGGCACTTTTGAGAGTTTTTCTCTCTCTCTGTCTTTCTCCCACTCCTCACCTGAGACAAGATTTCTCGGTATAGCCTGGCTGTCCTGGAAGGCTCTCTGGAGACTGTACTCAGAGATCCGCTTGCTTCTGCCTGCCTGTCTCCTGAGTGCTGGGATTAAAGGTGTGCTCCACCACATTCCTGCCTCTTTCTTGTCTGTGTCTTTTCCTGATGTTTTTGAGTTATTTTGGAGCAGTTATATTTTCATTAGTCTTGATATATCTTTCATACTTTTCATTTATATAGATATTGTTTTTTTCTTTAGTCGGTGCTTATTTTTATGGGAGATAGACTTACACCTTGAGAGTGAGGCAAGGCTCAGGTAAGCTCTAACTTCATGAAGTTGTTTCTTTCTGTACACTAATGCTCTGGGGGCTTGCTTTTGGAGATCTTTCTGACTTTGTTTCCTCCTCCAGTTTTGTTGGGCTGTCCCCCCCCCCCCCCCACTTTCTCTCTCTTAGATTCCAGCCACAGAAGTTTCTCTTCTGTCCAGGAAGGACCTTCACAGGACCGATTTGGGGGAGTTCCTCATGCTGAAGCAGCTCTTTCATGACTATTTTACCACGTGTATTTCATGTGCTTCATGAAGCTGTTAGGATTGGCAGGGCTCTCCCTCTTTGATCTACTGCCCTCCAGTTGACCTGTATGTAGTAAGTATCCGCTTTCTCCCCAGGCTCTGTCAGATGTCCTTTTCCCTCTGTGTTCTCTAAAGACTCCCACTGCTTCTCTGTGGATTTCTTGGCTGATGGTGTTTTGCTGAGTGTTGTCCATGATTGATTTGATTCTCTAACTAGTTGCCTTTATTTTACAGACTCTCTTATTAAATTAATAAGGAAATTATGCCATAGAAAAACAAGCCAAGCATGATGACTTACACCTGTAGTCCCAGCACTTGGGAGGTGGAGGCAGGAAGATCAGGAGTTGAAGGCCATTCTCCACTATATAGCAAATTCAAGGCCATCCTGAGCTTAACAAGACTTTGTCTAAAAACCAACCAACCAACCAACCAACCAAACAACCAACCAACCACAACAAAGAAAACACAATCAACCAGCCAGGTGTGGTGGGTTTTGTTTTTAATCCTGGCACTCAGGAGGCAGAGGCAGGCAGATTTCTGAATTTGAGGCCAGCATGGTCTATGAATTGAGTTCTAGACCAGCTAGGGCTACACAGTGAGATCCTATCTCAAAAAACAAAATCAATCAACCAACTAAACTGAAAACAAAAACAACAAAACCAATGGAAAACAGGCCAAGAACCTTAATTCAAGATACTTGTAGCCAGAGGTGGGTTGAGAATCCATTTTTCTGTTATACATTTTCTATTATACATTTTTCTTGTCTTTTGCTGTTCAGCTTTAAAACTTTTACCCTTCTATGAGCACTTTCACACTACCAATATTAGTTTTATATCGTTGTATAACAAGTTACTGCAAAGTCAGTGTTTTAAAACTATGCACACTTTGAACATTGCTTTATTAATTTCCTGGCTGCTTTTGAGACCACATTTTGTTAAGTAGCTCATGCTGGTCTAGAATTTGAGAACATCCTACCTTAGCCTCCAAGTGAGGATTACAGGTGTCTCCCACCGCAGCTGGCCAGCAGCACTCCTTGTTATCACTGTCTTATGGTTTACTAGTCCTGATGTAGTGGAGCTAGGCCCTCTGCTGGGGACTTACAAGGTGCTTACTGGGCTGTATTTTTACCTCTAGGCAGATGGTGGAATCTGCCCCCTTACTCAGGTCCTTGACAGAATTTATTTCTTGTGAACCGTATGCTGGAGGGATCTAGTTGTATACTAGCTGTTGAGTGGAAGTCATGAGGCTGCTTTCACTTCCCTGTGGCCCTGCCTTTAGGTAGTTCATAGCATGGCAATTTGCTTTTTTAAAGGTGGTAAGCTTTGGGCGGCTGGAGAGATGGCTCAGCAGTTAAGAGTGCTGGTTGTTCTTCCAGAGGTCTTGGGTTCAATTCCCAGCACCCAGATGGCAGCTCATAGCTGTCTGTAACTCCAGTTCCAGGGGATCTGACACCCTCTCACCAATGCACATAAAACAAAATTTAAAAAGAAAGGTGGTAAGTTTTTTTTTTTTGTTTGTTTGGTTTTTTGAGTGCTGGGATTTGAAGATAGGTTCTGCCGTTTTGTGCAAGTGCTGTGCCAGTGAGCTCTACTACCACCCCAGCAATCTTACAGCAGTGTCATCCTGTCACCTTTGCCACAGAAGCAGGTCCCAGGTTGTTCCTTGTCAGGTGCAGAACATTACATAAGAAAGTAGCACTGGGGTTGATGATGTGGGGACTATATGCTTACCACATCATCTGGTCTGGGATTGAAGGTACTCTCTGTGGGGCTCTATACAAGCCCACGTCTAGAAGACTTTAGATTTGAAGACATTAGGTGCCTAAATACACAGAAAAAAATGATTTTTTTCTATTTGTTTTTGCTGAAACAAACTCAACAAATTTGATCAATTATTCTGTTCCCATTTATCTTCCCAAGACAAAGAAAAATAAAACAAAACAACATTTTTATCGTCGTTACTATCTAAAACATTTGTATGGGCTGGAGAGATGGCTCAGAGGTTAAAAGCATTGGCTGCTCTTCTGGAGGACTTGAGTTCAATTCCCAGCACCCAAATGGTGGCTCACAACCATATCTAACTCTGGTTCCAGGGGATTTGACTCCTCTACTAGCCTCTGAGGAGGCTAGGCATATATATGGTGCTCAGACATACAATACAAGCAAAACACTTACACATAAAAATGAATAAATAAGAAAATTAAAAATTAAAGTTATTTGTGTGTGTGTGTGTGTGTGTGTGTGTGTGCGCTGGTGAGGATGAAATTCATGATCTCCCTGCTTGTTGAGCTGGTGCCTGACCACTGTCTTGCATCTTTAGTCCATCTAAAATTCTTTCCCCAGAGGGTAAAATAGAGATATTTTTATGCCTTTGGACTGTATATGTATACATGCATGTGTGTGGAGATTGTGTATGTATGTATTGACCCCCACCCCCAGAAATGAAAACCGTTTCTCTTGCAGAGAACCCAGGTTCGAGTCCCAGCCCCCACTTGATGCTCACTGCGGTCTGTAACTCCAGTCCCAAGGAATCTCATGCCCTCTTCTGGCCTCCACTTGCACCAGCCGTGCATGTGGGGCACACACTCAGGCAAAAAACGCTCATATGCATAAAATAATAAAATTACAACAAAAGAAAACAAAATCCTTGGTTGTGTATGTCCGTGATCCCTGGCATTACTCGGAGTACAGAGCAGTCTGTTTCTGCTAGATTCCAACGCTTCTTCCAAACGTTCTGAAGGAGGCTTGTTTGGAGTCTAATCTTTGGGAACATCTTGGTAGTGTGAAAAAAAATTGGGACTCACACTCCAAAACCAAACAAACATACACACAAGAAGATGTGGCCGAGTGCAGTGTCACCTCCCCACATCCCCGTAGTGTGTGACTGACTGGCCTTGGGCAAGTCATTTAGCTTCTCTGTCCCAGCGAACTTTCCGTAATGGAAACAAGGGTAACGAAGCAGGGTAAGACCATAAACAGCAGTTCTGAGTCACAGGTGACCTTGCAGCGAGCACTTAGGCCTTGGGATCTTAGTTACGATCGGGGATTCGGCCCTTTAACTCTGTTACTTTCTTCAAGATGTTTCTACCCTGTCGTCTTTTTGTCCTTTGAAAAACTGGACAGTCTTTTCACTGCAGTGTTGTCGGGAGCAGAGTTCTAGACATTCAGACTGTAGTCTGGACGCCGCGGTGGGTGCCCAGCAGAGGAGGGACAGTAGTGTTTGCCGCCACCACCCTTCTTACGTTTAGTTATTTAGGCCACTGGAGAAATTTGATTTTTCTTTTCTGGACTTGGCTAAAGTTCCATCCTGTTTTCCCTGGGCCAAATGATTCTTTCAGCTGCATGAGTCACTGTTTGTTGGAATCATTATTTCTCAGCACTTCTTCTAGTTGATAGCTTCCTTTCATGGTTTCTTCTGGGGCTTGGTTAATGGGGCAGAGGCAGAACATGTTGACACTTTCTCTCCTCTTGTTTTCGTCTTGGGTACCTTTGTACACTCAAATATCATTAAATAATTATTTTATTACATCTTTTTCCCAGACCAAATTACTCAGCTATTCCCTTTTATTGGGGATCATTAAGCTTTTTCAAGTTCCATGACCCAGTAATAAAAACTGATAGCGGCTGAGTCCTGGGTGTGCTGTGTGTAGGATTTAGAAGGAGGGAGCTTGCCATAGCTAACTCTCTTGGGCAGAGGGAAGATGTTCACAAACTCTTAAGTGTCTTGACTAAGGCCATGTACTTGTGCTGGTTGGATCCTGCTTCAGGTGTCTGAAGTTTAAACTTCAGTCTTTCTGAGGACATTGGATTTTAGGGACTGTAAGGAGGCATCTGTGGGATACTGACATCTGCATTAGCGTTGTCTCTGTTTGGAGTGTTTACCCAGTTATTTTAGTGCTATGGTAAAGTAACTTGATTTACATGGTTGGCTCCGTGTAGTTTGGAATATCTCCTGTAGAAGAGGGTTCCAGGAGGCCAGTCAGGGTAAGCGACAAACCCTCTTTTCTTTCCTGCTTCTCTTTGGAGGAAATGGTTAAATTATGACACTAATTTATGAAGGAAGACTGCCTGTACAGATGGATAAGAAATGTTTTCACAGTTATGTGATATGGTTTGATCAGCAGGGTTAGTCTTCTGTTTTGCTCACTAGTGCCACAGACTTGCTAATAGTAACTTATTTCTCTGGTAAAGATAATGGTGTAGTTTTCTTTCCTAGGACTATTTTTGTTTGTTTGTTTTTCAGATTGGGTTTCTCTGTGTAGCCCTGGTTGTCCTGGAACTTGATGTGTAGACGGCTGGCCTCGAACTCAGAGATCCACCTACTTCTGTCTCCTGAGTGCTGGGATTAAAGGTGTGCACCACCGCTGCCTACGTTTTCCTTGGACTTATAAGAACACCACAAGATATTTCTGAATTGTATGTTTGATTGGATTATTAGCTATTGTATTTTATTTGTTTTGAATCTTTGAATAAAAAGTGTGAAATTAAGCAGATTATTATGAGATCTTTTGTTTGGGAGTATTTTGGCATCTCCATTGACAACATTGTGTTAAAATAACCCATTTATTTAAACTGAATTCTGTGTCCCAAAGGTTGGTACTACATATATTTCTTTCCAAGTGCAAGAATAACTTGTCACTCTTATTTTTATTTAAGAAATTAAAGCAGATTAAAAGTTAACATTACCGTGTTCTTAAAACTTTTTTTTTTAACATTATGCCCTTCTTTTTTTTACTTCTAATGTTTTTCAAATAAAAAGCCCTATAGCATTATTATCATTGTTTTCTTTTGAGACTGAATGTCATTTATCCCAGGCTGGCCTCCACCTTACTAAGATGAGGATGACATTGAGTTGATCCCCCTGCCTCCCTCAGGTGCTGGGTTTCAGGTGTGTGTACCACACCCAGCTGTACAGTATAGGTTTTCAGAATTATCTGTGTTCTATTCTATACAATAATTTAGAAATCAACAAATAGGCTATAGATAAAAATAAAGCTCACCTTCTCAGGATTCAAATATAAAATTGCTATTGTATTGTTTATTATGTTAACAGACTTTAGTCCATCTAACCTGTAAGTCACAGACATCATCATAAAGAAGTATATCATTAAGAAACAGTGGGCTATTGTGAAAAATTGGAAGACTTACCATGAATTTAAACACTTCAAGTAATGCCACTACTGGGGATACCCAAAGGTAAGCCTCCAGTCTCTTCCTTTAGTTGGAAAATGCTTTTGATTGCAAGAACCAGGGAGAATTAAGTGGGTGATGAAGCTAATTGCGAGGATTCTTCTGGGATGGTGAAGGAAGTAGGTTTCCTGGGACTAAAAAAAGCAGCAGTATCTTCTTAGTATTGGCTCTCAGGTCCCCTGTGTTCCTTTGTTAACTTGGATCATAAAGGTCTGTGTGCCTGAACTATCTCCTCTTACTAGAGATCTGCTTATTCTCCGTAACTGCAGTTTTCTCCCCATGTTTCTGTCTGGTTACATTCATCTGGCCATTACCTGCTTGCCGTACCTCCGTGGCTTACATTTGTCTGGCCATTACCTGCTTGTCGTACTTCCGTGGCTCTGCCCTGCGTCCTTGCTGCGTCTCTGAGCTGGCTGCCTGAGTACTCCATTAGTTTAGCCCCCTTGCTGACTGTTTTTCCTCCTTGTCTTTGAGTGCATTCAACAAGACATGTCTCACTGATGTTCCGCTTTTTTGTGCCACGTTTTCCTTTCTGTCCTTGGTAAGATGCTTAATTTATTCGATTGCCTTTGAGGGATGGGATCTACAATAAAAAGTGGACAATTTTAGGGTGTGATTTTTTTTCTAAGTGCATTTTTCAAGAAAAGAAAAGAATTTCATTAATCAAAATTATCGTGGCCTGATGTGTGTTGCCTGTATTCTTAGCACTCAGGACAGAGAGGTAGGTAGGTTTTTGTGAGTTCAGGCAGTCTAGTATATAGAGCAATTTTCAGATTTCCAGGACTGCATGGTGAGACCCTGTCTCAAATAAAAAACAAAACAGGAAATTAATGTTTAGAACTTTTATAGTGAAGGAACTGATTCTCTACAGAATCTAAAAATAGAACATTTGGAGTTGTAGTCTGTCAGTTTCCTGAAGTAAATGATTTAAAATATATTCTGTAACAGAATCAAAAAGGCTAGCTGTGGATAATTACTATTCTTTTGTTTTTTCAAGACAGGGTTTCTCTGTGTAGTTCTGGCTGTCCTGGAGCTCACTCTGTAGTAGACCAGGCTGGCCTCGAACTCAGAGATCCACCTGCCTTTGCCTTTCGAGTGCTGGGATTAAAGGTGTGCACCTCCGCTGCACAGCTGAAGCTGTGGATAATTCTTTATACTGAGTTTGAGAAGGATTGATAGAGACTATGTATATATGCATATGTAATCTTACCTCTTAGAGTTGACCATGGATAATTCGGTAAATATTTGTCCAGAACTTTTCTTATGAAGTAGCAATATATTATATAAATACATATTTTAGAATTATAATAATATTTTTACATTATTTATTATGCTTTTTCAATTTAGGAAGGAAACATCAATAAATATCCATAATGCATATGTTTTAAAATTTTATGTATTATATCTCTGTCTCTTTGTGTGTGTGTGTGTGTGTGTGTGTGTGTGTGTGTGTGTGTGTATGAGTGAATGTGCATGTGAGAGTGACCAGGGAGGCTGGAAGAGATTGTCACCCCATTTGGGTTGGAGTTATAGGCATTAAGAGCTGCCCAGTGTTGGGCTGGAGAGATGGCTCAGCGGTTAAGAACACTGTCTTGCAGAGGTCCTGAGTTCAATTCCCAACAACCACATAGTGGCTCCCAACCATCTGTAATGAGACCTGGTGCCCTCTTCTGGCATGCAGGCAGAACACTGTATAAATAATAAATAAATCTTAAAAAAAAAAAAAAAAAAAAAAAAAAAAAAGAGAGCTGCCCAGTGTCAGTGCTGGGACTCACACCCAGGTCCTCTGGAAGAGCAGCATGTGCTCTAAACTGCTGAGCCAGCCTCCCCATGCTTTTAATGGAGAAATCTTTACTTCAAATTCTAGAATCTGAAGGAAGTTATTTCAAGTCTGCCCCTGACCTACATTCTATATAGCTTTATCATTCTGAATAATTCATGTCAATGGAATCATGCCTCTTTTGTGTCTGGCTTCTTTGGGCTTGTTCTTCAGATTTATAATATTATAGCATGTATAGGCCTTTGTATGGATTTACTACACTTAGTTACCCATTCACCAGTCAGTAGGAATTAATGTTGTTTCTCCCTTTGGCTATTACGAGTAATGCTGCTATAAACATTGCATGTATGCATTTGTGCTGACATACATTTCTGTTCGTCTTTCTTGGCAGGTTCACAGGAGCAGCATTGCTGCATCATGTAGCAAATTTATGCTAAATTTTTAAAGAAACCATCAAATTCAGTGATTGGATAATTTTACATTCATGACAACCGTATTTGAAAGCTTTAATTTCTTTATATCCTTGTCAGCACTTGAAAAATTACTTAATTTTTTTTTCAAGACAGGGTTCAGGATTTCTCTATATAACAGTTCAGGCTGTCCTGGAACTTGCTTGCCTTGCACTCATAGAGATCCACCTGTCTCTGTCTCTCTGGTGCTGGGATTAAAGGCATGCACTACCATTGCCCAGATGTCTTTTCTGCTCTTTACCCATTAAAAAAATTTTTTTTTATTATCGAACTTTAAGAATTCTTTGTGTATGTTGGATCTAACTCCTTTATCAAATGAAATAAGCATTTTCTCCTGTTAAATGATTGACTTTTCATTTTGCTTGCTGGTTTCTTCTATGATGTGAGGGTGCTGGTTATGCTGGGGATGAATGCAGGGCCTTGCCTGTGCTAGGTCAGTGCATTGCTCCTGAGGCATTGCTCCTAATTCTCTCTGAGTGTACTGTGACATCCAAATGTTCTTAACCTCTAAGTTCTATTTCTCAGTTCTTTATCTGTGTGGATTATGCTTTTCATTTTATATCACAAAAATCTAATGAACTTAAGGTCTTGAATACTTCTCATCTACTTTTCTTTCAGGAAGTGTTACAATTTTACTTTTTATGTTTGTTTCACTTTGTTACTTTCTGTGTACCATGTGGTTAGGGTCTGAATGTATTGTTTTGCACATAGATAGCCAGTTGCTTCAGAACATTTGTTGTTAATACTGTTTTTCCTTATTGAACGTCTTTGCACTGCTGTTGAAGATTGCTTGACTTTAATATAGGCTTTTCAAGAGTCTAAATTCTGATCATTCATCACTTAATTTTTGTGGTGTTAGGCTCTGCACACACAGATATGCAAAGTGGTCAAGCACATGCTAAGTTTTCTTTTTTAAACATGTGTCTGTTCTTAAATACTACCTCATCTTGATTATTGAAATGTGTCAATTTCTTATTGCTGACAAATATTTGAGAGAGAAGTTTGAGAAAGAGAAGGTTTATTTGGATTTGGTGGTTTGGGGAGTGGAGTCCCTAGTTAGCTGCCTGCACATAGCATCACCACAGCAAGAGTGTGTGCTGCAGGGCTGCTCACCTTGTGGAGGCTGAATCCATCCGAGAGGGGAAGAGACCAGGGAGTAAGCAGGGACAGTCTGTTCTTCAAAGACATTCCCCAGGTGCCCCACCTCCTCTGGTAGGCCCCACCGTATAAGGCTTCTGCCACTTCCCCAAAGAGTGTCACCAGCTGAGGTCAAGTCTTTATTCAACACAGGAGGCTATGGGAGACTTTTCCATTCAGTCCATAATACATACCTCTGTAGTAAGTTTGGAAAACAGGAAGTGAAGTTCTCTCATGTGTTCATCAACACTGTGTTGTCTGTTTTGAATCCTTTGCCTTTTACATTTTAGGATCACCTTGTCAATTTTTACAAAAGGGTCTTCTGGGATTTGATAAAAGATTGTGTTGCATCTGTAGATAGAATTACCATTTTAATTGATGGTAAAAGATGTGGGGCACCTGGGGAATGTCTTTGAAGACATACTGCCCCTGCTCAAAATAAAAAGTCAAAAGAAGGCTTGGCTGTAAGCTTAGTGGTAGAATGCTTGCCGAGCGGGTGTGAAGCCTTAAGGCTAATCCCTAATATTTCCGAGTTTCTTCTCTGTTTTTCTTTGTTCATCTAGGAAAGTTTATCAACTTTATCTTTTCAAATAACTAAGTATTGGTTTCACTGATTTTATCTATTCTCCTTTAGTTGTATTGAAAGAAGTTAAAGTTGTATAGACATATGTTGAATCCCCCTCCCCGCCAGGACTACTGCTGTTGGAGAAACTTGGTGCTAATTTCTTTGAAACAGATCTCTTTCTTGATTCCTAGAAATCATCGTATTTAGTTCTTTGAGATAGTTTTCTTTTTCATCTGAAGGATTTAATGCTACTATTTGATTTTTCAGTTTTAATCTTTGTCTATTGACTTCCCACCACAGATAATCATAATTCAGTTTCCAGTCATGCCAGCTCCTTTCCTCCTTTTCCACATGTGCTAATGTAGTCTTGGTTAAATTCGTTATTCATGTTTATATTGGTAGAATCATGACAGCTTTCAGTTGAGTTAGCAGTATGGGGTATAATCCACTGTGAGGCCAAGCAGCAGCGGTGGCCTGCAGTTCATGCTCTGTATCAAGTTGGACATGAAGATTGTCTTAGTTACTTTTCTATTGCAGTGATAAAACACCATGACCAAAGCATCTTTGGGTGGAAGGGTGTATTTTAGCTTACAGTTCTCAAGCCCCACCCCATCACTATGGGAAGTGAGGGTATGAATGGAAGGCAGCCTCTTGAGGCAGGAACTGAAGCAGAAGCCATGGAGGAATGGCACTCACTGGCTTGCTCCTCCTGGCTTGCCCAGCCTGCTTTCTTAAAAAATTCAGGACTACCTGCCTAGGGGTGGCACCACCCACAGTGGGCTGGACCCTCCCACAGCAATCACGAGTCAAGAAAATGCCCTCCAGATTTGCTTACAGGCCTGATGGAGACATTTTCTCAGCTGTGTTCCTCAAGGGTCCCAGAGAACTCTGACTTGTGTCAGGTTGCTAAGAAGTCACCAAGCACAAAGTGAACAATGGTACCCTGTAGAGTCCTGTGCTTTAAGCCGTGACGTTTGGCATGTTATTGCTTTGCTCACTGCTTGCTTTGAGTTGTTAGGTAAGTCAGTTATCTACCTGCTTGTCTATTGCTGGGACTTCTTTTCTCTTTGTGCTCTCTACCTGGGGGCTCTTTCCTGTGGTTGTAATTATTACTGTTATTTTTCAGGAGAGTATAGTTTGCCATTTTAAAGCATGAATGTGTGTTCTGTTATTTATACTTTTTCTTTTTGTAATGTGTATTACGTTTATAGTGATTGAAATATATTAAAAATGAAAGAGGCCTCTCTCTTCCCAGAGTACCCAGCATTTGATGTGATGGGTTGGTTTAGATACAAAGCTTGAAAAATGTAGTGTATTTTCAGTAGACAGTATTTTGTTACTAGTAAAATACCACTTCGCATTTTTACCCAAGTTTTGCAGTGGACACATTTTACTAGGTTATGAATTTATTATCCTAGGATCTTATCATATGCTGTTATTCTAATATTCTGTTTTTAAAATAAGCTATGAGAAATGCTGTTAGAATATTTTTATTGCATGAGAATTATATTTTATTATGACCTTGTTTTGTAGGTTGAAAAATGCCTCATTGGATGTAAAGCAAATGCTTAGAAATGAAACCGAGTCAGACATCACTGCCGATCTCAGGAAGAAACTCCATCGGGCTAAGAAGGAGAAACTAGAAATGACGACGAAGCACAACACAGAGGTAGAATTTCTTTTCCTCCCAAGTCGTGTCAAAAGTTGAGTTGCAGCCAGGTGTGGTGCCGTAGGCCTTTAGTCCCAGCATTTGGGAGGCAATGCCTCCCCCCAAAGTTGGGTTTCAGTTTTTGGTTTCATTTCTTATTAGAAGCTACATTTAACTTTTCTCACTATGTCATTCTAGTGCTTCAAAGGAAATTGCAATAAAGAAAATACTTCCATACCGCAGAATTGTATAGGGATATTCAAATTATGTCAACTTGACACAAGCTAGAGTTGTCTGAAAGTGAGAAAATGCCTTCATAAGATGCAGCTGTAGGGTATTTTCTTAATTAGTGATTGATGGGGGAGGGCCCAGCCCATTGTGGGTGGTGCCATCCCTGGGCTGGAGGTCCAGGGTTCTATAAGAAAGCAGGCTGAGCAAGCCATGGGGAGCAAGCCAGTAAGCAGCACCCCTCCATGGCCTCTGCATCAGCTCCTGACTCCAGGTTCCTGCCCTGTTTGGGTTCCTGTCCTGACTTCCTTCAGTGATGACCTGTGATCAGAAAGTGCAAGTCAAATAAGTCTTTTCCTCTCAACTTGCTTTTGGGGCCTGGTGTGTCATCACAGCAGTAGTAACCCTAATCAGAGACACCTGTGGTACCGGGACTAAATTGAGGTGACTCAGGTATGGCAGCATGCTCCTTGACCGGTTGAACCATCCTGACAGGCAGATGTATTTTAATCAACAGGCTTTACATGGCCAAATGTGTTATTTGATGGAGGTGATTGATGACTACAGGATTTATAAAGTAGAAAAAGACTGTTGTGAGAAAGCTCTTGTTTTGTACGAGAGCTTCCTCAGAATCAGTCCTCCTGCCGCAGCTGCCCAAGTGCTGTGATCTGTGTGTGTATTATTGTGCAAGGCTTAAACCATACACATCCTTGAAATCATAATATAGATTCCTCTAGGGTATGAATCATGGAACAGTCTTCTTTCTTAAATAAGGACATTGTGTACAGAATTTTAATGCTATAATTCAGAAATCATCTTTGTTTTATTATGACATCTTAGTGCGTATTTCATAGGTACATATATTTATTTAGAGTAGTTTTCTTTCCCTTCTAAGAGAATTCATAAATTATATGTATATATGTATTCTTTTTTTATTCTTACTCTTCTTCATTTCTGTATTAAATCTTGTTCTCTTTTTGTGTGTGTATGTGGTGTGGGAATGCATCCTAGCTAATGCTAGGCAATTGCTCTGCTAGTGAGCTACATTGTCAGGTTTTTTAAATTTTAATTTTTTTAAAGCACAGACCTTTACTTACGTTTTTGGATTAAATATTTAGCATTTTATTATTTTTTAATTGAAAATTTTTCATACAGTATTTTCTGATCACTTTCCCCTCCCCGAACTCCTTCCAGACCCTCCTCTCCTCCCTCCTCACCTAACTCCACTCCCTTCTTTTTTTCTCTCTTTAAAAACCAAACACACATTGCCTTTACTTTCCTTCAAATTATCATAAAACTTTGTTTTATTTACTTTACAAAATTTGGCTGGGTGGTGGGGTGCACGTGTTCAATCCCAGCACTTGGGAAGCAGAGGCAGATGGATCTCTGAGTTTGAGGCCAGCCTGGTCTACAAAGTAAGTTCCAGGACAGCCAGTGCTATACAGAGAAACCCTTTTTGAAAAAAAACAAAAAAAAAAAAGCAAGCAAACAAACAAACAAACCCCCCCCCCCAAAAAAAACCCCAAAATTCCCAAACCCAAATTTAGTTTCTATGCTTCTCTGTAGCACTTAGGCCCTTGAACTTAGGGCTCTATGACACTTGTTCTCTTTTATTTTACTCAACACATAGCAACTATTAAATGTTATTTAATATATTAATTATTTACAAATAATAAGTTATATAACCATTGACTATATCACAATTTTAGAGTGAGACAGGACTTTATAGATCGTCACATTCTAGCTTTCTGAGCTATTTCCGTCACAGTATTTAATAGAATGTCACAGTTAGATAGCCCTTTGTTAGGATCTCCGTAATATTGCTACTTTTATTATTTTATGCTGCCACTGATATTTTAACTAAGGAAAATAACACAGTGTTCACTAAATTGTATTTTGTTGCCATTTGCTTCTTTTAAACCCTTTTTTTTTTTTTTTCCTATTTTGTATGTGTATATGAGTGTCTGTTATGTGTAGGGTACCCTCAGAGGCTAGAAGAGAGTTGGGTTCCTGGACAGGAGTCCCAGGTGGTCGTAAGCTGCTCCTCAGGATGCTGGGGCCATCTGGAGGGGCAGCCAGCACTGAACACTGATGAGCCTCCTCCCCAGCCCATTTTCTCCTGGGGTACATTGAAGAGATAAAAGTAGAGGACTACAGGAATTTTTAAGTGTTCATTATGTGTCATGCTTTTTTTCTAGGCATGGTTTTGTGATTGAAATGTGGTTTTTTGTTGTTGTTTCTTTAAAAAGGCTTTTCCTCTAAAGGAGTCTATAAGGCACTTAATGATTATCGTCTGGTAAGGCAGCGATTCCTTCCTAGTGTTCGAGAAAATGTCAGTTATGAATGCTGATAAACACGGAGCGAGGTTTTGCTAAGAAATGTAAATGCTTGAGTATGCAGTCTCATTGTCTTGGAGACATGTTTTTGTGCTAGTTCATGAGCTCAGGAATCTGTTTTAGCTGTCAAGCTACGAGAGCCAGATTGCCAGGCTGCGATCTGAGGTGGAGAAGGGGGAAGCACTGCGACAGCGTCTGGAGTATGACCTGGCTGTCGCTAGGAAGGAGGCTGGTCTGGGAAGACGGGCGGCTGAGGAGAGACTGGCCGAGGCACAGAGGACCCAGGAGAAACTCTACGGTAAGGCCGCCCCCCTCTTCCAGTTGGGGCCGAGCTTTGTTCTGCATCCTTGCTTGTTGTTGTTGCATGTCTAGAGTGGATCTCATGGAGGTTTTCACTCACTGGGCTAGTCTGTGTGTTTGTAAAGTGTTTCCACACTGGGGATTTAACCCAGGGCTCCCTCCGCGCATAGCAGGCAAACACTCTGTCCCTGAACTGGGTCTTCAGTCCTACTTTAACTTTTTTTTAAAGATATTTTTAGGGGTGGGGGAAGGGTGTCATGTATCCCAGGATGGCTCAAATTTCCTGTGTAGCTGAAGATGACCTTGAACTGGGTTCTTTCTTTCTTCACCACCTAAGTGCTGAGGTTACAGACATGTTCTACTGCTCCTGGTTTATGCAGTGCTGGGGACTGACTGAACACATGGCTCTGTGAGTCCTGCTCATGTACTCTACCAGCTGAACTATTGAATCAATTAATGCTTTTATGTTGTTGCATGTATAAAAAAAAGAGTACAGAATTCTGCTAATCAGGGTTTTAGAATACTTGTTTTTCAAGCAACATGCAAAAATCACAAAGGAGGGGTGTGTGTGTGTGTGTGTGTGTATGTGTTCTATATACACTCTAGGCCCCTTCATAACATATAATTTGAGCCAGAATTTCTAGCCTGACTGTATGTTTCAGAAACACTGCAGGTGATTTGTTGATTACATAGGTTTATGTGTCATTGCATTAGATTATGTGCCTCAAAAAGAAAAAGGAACTGAATTTAACACCCTAAATCCTCTGTTATGTAGGATTTAGTTATTAAGTATTATCTAAGTATAAATAAATTCACTTAGATTACCACATAAGTCAAAGCAAGCATCCAGATCATGTAATAGAAAAGTACCCGAAGTCCTTTCTTTTATCTTGTTAATTCCTATCCTAGTTTTTTGATAGTGTGAATTATATTTTCCTTTTTTTTTTTTTTTTTTTTTTGGTTTTTCGAGACAGGGTTTCTCTGTGTAGCTTTGCGCCTTTCCTGGGACTCACTTGGTAGCCCAGGCTGGCCTCGAACTCACAGAGACTGGCTCTGCCTCCCGAGTGCTGGGATTAAAGGCGTGCGCCACCACCGCCAGGCTATATTTTCCTTTTTTTAAAAGTTAAAATATTTGCACTTGGGAGGCAGAGCCAGGCGGATCTCTGTGAGTTCGAGGCCAGCCTGGGCTACCAAGTGAGTTCCAGGAAAGGCGCAAAGCTACACAGAGAAACCCTGTCTCGAAAAACAAACAAACAAACAAACAAAAAAAAAAAGTTAAAATATTTATATGTGTTTGGGGATTTTGCTTGTATATATGTCTGAGTAGCACATGTGCCTAGTGCTTGTGGAGGCCCGAAGAGGGCATCAGATCCCCTGGAACTGGAGTTGTGAGCTGCCCCTTGGGTGCTGGGAATCAAGCCCACCCAGGTCCTTTGTAAGAGCAGCCTCCAGTGCTCTTAACAGCTGGGTCATCTCTCCAGCCCCAGTTTTCCTCTTTTCTCTTTCTTTCTTCCTTTTTGTCTGTCTGTCTGTCTGTCTGCCTTCCTTTCTTTTTTTTTTTTTTTTTACTTTATGGGAATTGAATAATTTAGCATGTATTCTTTTGTGTCTGGCTTCTTTTCTTTAACATTATTGTTTTTGTCAGAGATTCATATTAATGTGTAATCTTGTTATTGATATTTGAAGTATGGTAGTGCAGAAACATATTGCACCTACAGTTATCCATTTTCTGCTGGTGGTTTATTACTAAGACTCCTGTTGTTAGCCAGGCACAGTGGCACATGACCATAATTGCAGCTAATATGTGCACTTAAAAGAATGAATCTTAGACATATGTTGAGTGAAAGAAATTTTATATACATGAGGACATCTTACGTGATTTTTTTTGTTCATAAAGTTTTACAATAGGAAAAGCTAATTGTTAGTGAATAAAATCTGAATAGTGGTTGTCTCTGAGGTGAATAGGCAATAGGCAAAAATATGAGGTAACTTGGGGCTGGAGAGATGCTTCAGAGGTTAAGAACACTGACTGTTCTCTCAGAGGTCCTGGGTTTCATTTCCAGGACCCACAGGGAGGCTCACAACTGTTTGTTAATGCCAACTAATTCCCAGGCAGCCATGCTCTCTTCTAGCTTCGGCAGGCACCAAGCATGCAAGTGGTGTACATTCATGCGTGCAGGCAAAATACTCATGTGCATAAAATAAAATAAAAAAAACAATTATGGCTGGGCGGTGGTGGGGCATACTTTTAGTCCCAGCACTCAGTAGTCAGGGGCAGGTGCATCTCAGTGTATGTAAATTGTACTTAAAATAATAAGGCCATATTGTATTTAGTTAGTGATTGTATTAGCACTTTTCCTGTTGACATATGCGATGAACTGTAGGAGTGAGATGTCCTGATGCTCTCTTTGTGGTTGGAAATGCATGCATAAGTATGATGGACTGCTGGTGTAATGCATAGGTAGATGGACGAATGTCTCATAAAGCGAATGTAGAAAAAAATTATCGATTGCCTAGGGTAGATTGGAATTTTTGTTTTTGTTTTTGTTTTTTTGAGACAGGGATTCTCTTTGTAACCCTGGCTGTCCTAGAACTCACTCTGTATACCAGGCTGGCCTTGAACTCACAGAAATCTGCCTGCCTCTGCCTCCTGAGTGCTGGGACTAAAGGCGTGTGCCACCACCGCCGAGAGAAATAATTTAAAATTATTGGTGTTTTGCCTACATGCATGTCTGTGTACCACATGCATGTCTGGTGCTTGTGGAGGCCTGAAGATGGGGTCTGATTCTGAGATGTCCTTTCAAAGAACATATTGCTTTGGAATCGTTCCCATTTCCTAGCAGAAGTTGAGGTGCTTAATCTCTGTCCATGGTCAAATAGAGGGACCTGGCAACCCCAGGGAGATCATATATCTAATACTAAGTGTATGGGAACCATTTCTAAAGTTCCCTTTTCTGTTTGCTTCCCAGAAGCTAGTACCCTGGTCCCTCTACCTCATGTGGGAGTTTGGAGGTCTTTTCTACGAGTGACCTGACCAAACCAAGCAGTGAAATCTAATGGAACTGATGATGTGGGGTTCTTAGTAAACGACACAGATTATCTTCCTGTAAAGACCACAGTTCTTAGCTGTCACTCACAAGATCATAATCTAGGTGGTGGGCATATTGGTGTATAAAATAGGCTTGGAGTTTCTTTACTGTTATTTGAGTAGGTAACCAAGAATCATCAGATATTTGAGAAAGACCTTTAAATGGAGAGAGAAAAAAATCAACTTGGAAGAAATATATTTCTGTGGGGAAGTGAAAATTTACAACAGTGTTGATGTCCTTAGAGTAGAAAGAGAATATATTCTGCTGTGGGATGTTCTGTATGGCATATGTGTTGCTAATTAGTCAATAAATAAAACACTGATTGGCCATTGGCTAGGCAGGAAGTGTAGGCGGGACAAGGAGGAGAATAAAGCTGGGAAGTGGAAGGCTGAGTGAGAGAGACACTGCCAGCCGCCACGATGACAAACAGCATGTGAAGATGCCGGTAAGCCATGAGCCACGTGGCAAGGTATAGATTAATGGAAATGGATTAATTTAAGCTGTAAGAACAGTTAGCAAGAAGCCTGCCACGGCCATACAGTTTGTAACCAATATAAGTCTCTGTGTTTACTTGGTCGGGTCTGAGCGGCTTTGGGACTGGCAGGTGAAAGAGATTTGCCCTGACCCTGGGCCAGGCAGGAAAACTCTAGCTACAATATTCCATAAAGGAGCTACAAAAAAGGGAAAAAGCTTAGAAATTAAAAAAATAAAAATGAAAAATATTAATAGAATTATTAGAGATGAAAATGAAAGAAATTTCCAGCAGTTAATGTGCAGAAGACAGAGTGGACAATAGAGAAGAGCTGAGAAAATTTGAGGACAATCCAAATAATAGATCATAGAGATGGTGGAGGAAGAGAAAGCAGGTTGATGTCTCTGAAGGTCACACCTGCTGACTAAGGAACGTGAACTGAGTACAGCAGTGAATTCCACCGAGGAAAGCCCAGGAAGTCGGGTAAAGTTTCAAAAGAATAAGGAGATTCTAAAGCTTCCGAAGATGTAAGAGCAGAGTAGGCTGACTGCAGAGGGCCACCATCAGACTCCTTGCCTAGAACACTCCTGCACCCAGGGAAGATGTCAGGGAATGCTTCTAGATACTTATTTTACAGTTTTGAATTGTGCATCTTTTGTATCATCCATGCAAAACAGAAAGAAATAGAATTTTAAATTAGTGCTACTGATATAATCAACATTTTGTTTGTTTAACACGTATGTTTATGTGTACTTTATTTGTGTCTCCACTAAAACTTAACGAGGAGGTGTTTTCATTCCTACTGTGGTCAGGGATCAGAGAGATTTGATCAGGAGTTAGTTGGTAAAGCCAGACCTGGAAACCATTCCCTGCTTTCCTAGATGCTTAAACAAACAGTAT